>NW_021620984.1:1795713-1802131 GCF_004785775.1 Grammomys surdaster
ACACACACACACACACACACACACACACACACACACACACACACACATGCATACGTATATTGAGATGATTTGAGAATGAAAAGTCATGTTGCTTTAACTTGAAGAATATATGATGATTTCCTTTCTTGTTCAGGCTTCCTTTGATTTTAAAAGGAGTGTGGGAAGAAGAGTGGTACACAGAGATATCTGACAGCAAGATAAGAGTCCAATAAAATTAGAGGTTTTCTTCATTTTTATTATATTTTATGTTACTCTTATAGAGATTTTTTAAAACAAGGCCTATTGATAGAGTCAACAAACAATGATAGGCAACTTCTTTTCCTTGACTATTCTTATTATCTTTTAATGTAAATATATAGATCGAATATGGTTTCTATAGAAAAGGGATACTGGCTTTTTCTTCTAACTCTGTCTCAAGAATGTCTTCATAAAGTATACTCTGCTTTGTGCAACTTGATACCCATTTGCAGACTTTTATCAACAAAATTGTTAATCTCTGGGTCTTTGAATCCATTACCAGTAAATTACATACTTTTTCACATAAACATGGTCATATACACACCTTGTCTGTATGTTTTCTTTCACGTTATCTGTAAACTAATAAAAACGTATGGAATGGGTTATTCTTTTTTGGCCATTTAAGTAGCTTCTCATTTTCTGCAGCATTAAGAAAGAAAATAAGTTTCAATATAGCAAGAAAAAAGAAAAACTTTCATGTACCCTCTCAATATTTAAGGGAGATTGGAAACAAATATGTAGCATAAACAATTAGATTTGGGATTATGTTAAAATAGCTTTTAACTGTTCATGACATTTGTGGTCTGTATTTATATATGGATTTTCTTATAAACCTCAGGGAAACATTACATACATCCTCTGAATTAGAGATTGGTCAATGCTATTCTCATTTCTATAGATGACAAGCTAAGTCAGTGGCTTTGGGCATGGGTTACAAAGGCCATACTGATGGTGGTTACAAATACTCTATCTAGGCCCTCTGCTTCAGGAAAAAAAAATGTTATTTATTCTAATGATACCAAACCTGCCACTTTATCTTCTATGTTTGGGAGAATAATTGGAAATAATTGGGATTAATATTTGTATAGATACAGATGGTAATTTTTCCCACCTTAAAACTAACATTACAATACATTTAGTCTTCCTGGGGATATTTTTAGATTCAATAATTTTAAGCAAATAAGTAGCCTAAAAAAATATAATAGGCATTTCTGGTTGTCTTTTGCTCTTGCCACAGGCAGCAGTCTGGCAGGTGTTCAAGAGACCTGATGAGGCTGTCTTATTAAATTATAAGACCAATTAGTGCTCATAGATATATTTTGACTAGTTCTGTACTGATGGCAACTATAAATTGTAATTGACTTGTGTTGACTTTTACTGTTGCATTCATGGTTGATAACTAAATGTAGCATCATATAAATGAAAAAAGAACTGATAATAATCTCAAAATTGTGATTATTTCTTCAAGAGCAGTATCTCAGAAAGGCCACAGAGACCTTTTCCAAGAGATTCCTAATGACCTTATCTTCTTCAATAAGATATTTCTTCATTGATGTATTATTTTTAGAATATGACTTAGCATTACAGGTGAATATATTTTAAAGGTATTGCTACACTGAATGGTTTACTGACACTCTGAAACTCACAGGGAGCATGAATTCTGCCTGCCATCCTTCAGAAGGTTTGTTTCTAGTTACTTAAGTATGGAATTATATAGATACAGTATAAAGATGTATCTCTCAAAGTATAGCAAATGCAAAACTTGCCAGACAGGCTTATTAACATACTAAAATCCATTTAATTGTAAGCTCAGTATTCCAAGTAGAAATGTCTTCTGTTTTATTGATAGATATATGTGTTTCTAATAATTGCCTTCATGTTACAAGTGAGACAAAGGATATCTGTGGTATTATATCTAACTTTAGCAGTCAAATTTGAAGAATAGTTTTGAGAAACAAGAATACACTCAGAGAAATATAGGAATCTTAGCTATCTTATATGAGAGAAAGGTTGTGCTGAGTACATCCTACGTGTATTAGAATATTCAAACAAATATCATATAAAATGCAGAAGCACTATTACAAGTATTTAAAATATACTGTATTTATACGGTACTTTAAATGATAATATATTTATATTATATGCATTATTGTGTTCATGTGTTTGTAACATTCTTATAAAGGACCTTGTTGAAAAATAAAATCATTGAATCTTGAATAAAATGTCTGGAAAACATTGTGCTATCTTACATACAAGGCTAAGTTAGGCAATGCTTTAGAAATTCCCTGTATTTTAAAAACAAAATTATTGGTTCTTGGAGCTTGTCTTCATATTTGACCATATAGACCATGTTGCTAAATGACAGACTGTATTTGAAGTCTAGTCAATTGTGATGAAATTAGGTACAACAAAAAAGTGTTGATTTCATTCTGTAAATTCTGCCTACTTGGCCCCACAAGAAGTAGCATCTTGATTATGTCAGTCCTGCTGCTTAAGTGCCCGTTTGGGACTATTGTACTGAGCTGTGACAAATTGGACTATCCATAATTTTCTATCATGCCTGATTCTACTATTGTTGTATGAACATGGATGGCATTATCTTAGTGCAACCACCTGGCTCACCACAATGCAAAGCTGTTGTTACAGCAAAGACAGCAAGAAGGCTGGGTGGTGAATAGGCCTTTGAAGCAGATGGCAGGGAGAAGCAAGCAGTGTTGATTATGAAGGTGAGTATCCATGGGGCACATTGTTTTCTCACCAAGCATTGCTATTACAAGTAGATTCTGCTTCTTGGAAGCATCTCTCTGTAGAGGTTTGGTACACATGATTCCACCAAGCTATTTCATATTTTGCCAAGCTGTGCTCCCATGCTTCTCAATGCCTCTCCAAATAAGAGTATTTGTCAAGTGACAAAACATAGTGTGACATGTAGCATAGAGCAATACTAAACAATGAACTATGGAAAAGAGAATGAATCTGAAGGAAAAATTTTACAAACATGTCAGTGTATAAGACATGGCATGAATTCAGATAAAGCTTTAATACTAGACATTTTACTAGTTGCCATTTGAAATTTAGAAAATTTCAGTTAACTTTATGTTTTCACTGTTATTGTGGTAGATAATTATACATTGAACTTGCTTATGAATTATAGAAATAAGGAAGAAAATCTGTTTAGTAGATAGACATCACATGAAATATATTTTAACAATGAAAAAATGTACTTCTAAAAATAAATCAAATAAGCAAGGGAATTAGAAAGCTTTATAGAGTTATTGTGGAAGGTATCAAGATGGAAAATATATTGTTCATCAAAGCTATGTTCTTTATAGTGAATAAACACTGAAAGATTTTCTGTTGTTGAAATTCAGTGTGAGATCAACACTTGTCTGATGAAAATATTTTGCTTGTATATGTCTAATATAACAAAGAATTTAAGCCCTTGTTATGATTCTATATGCCATTGGGCATTGGAACTTGTAGATTTGAATGGTGAAAGACAAATTTAGAGACCAATTTCCTTTCCTTATGCTATTAAAGTTTTCTAATCCTGCAAAGACAAGTGCCAACCCTGGAATATATTGACCAACATGGTACACTTTACCTTAGGAAGCCTTTGGGGAGAGAATTTGCCAGATTGTAAGAAAGGCTTTTGGGTAGAAATATTAGCACATAGTGACATTCAGAAAAATTTTCTACTAGCTTTGTTGTGTGGTTTTTAGTTAGAGGCAATGTAAATGAGTGAAGTGAGTTAGTAGATATCCTTATAAGCTTATCTATAAGTAATTATAGACTCTTGCATTTAGAATAAGTATTGTCTGCCATTATATGAAAGAAAACAATAGGTAAGAAGATGAGAGCTACAGAAAATCTCTGTGAGCCAGGATTGGTTAGGTCCTGCCCATCTTACAGTAGTGAAAAGTGTGCACTGCGTGAGTAGAGTGACTAATTTTTTGTTCATATAAACAGGTGATCCTCTGAGGAACCATCAAAAGTTATTTTAGTCTTCTCATTAAGCAACTGGATTCTAAGAAGATAAAAATTTCTCACACAACTCCCATAGGTTAAAATGACTTTCACATATTTTCTTTTCTTTCCCTCAATAAATGATTTTACTTTTCACAGCCTATTATTTTTAATACAAAGAAAATTATTTACATAAAAATAAAATGATGTACATATTCATTGATAATGTAAAATGAAGGTATTTATAATGCCCAAAATAGTTCATTGTACGCGTTTTGCATATTGTCTTTATTTATATTTCAAATGTTATCCCCTTTCCTGGTTTCCCCCTCAAAATCCCCTAAACCATCCCCCCTACCTTTTTTCTATGAGATTGTTCCATCATCCATCCTGCCTCCCTGCCCTCGAATTCTGCTACACTGGGGCACCACGCCTTCACAGCACCAAGGACCTCTCCTCCCATTGATGCCCAACATTCTCTGTTGCATATGCAACTGGAGCCATGAGCCCCTGCATGTGTACTCCTTGGTTGGTGGTTTAGTTCCTGGGAGCTGAGGGGAGTCTGGTTGGTTGATATTATTGTTCGTCCTATGGAGTTGCAAACCCCTTCAGCTCCTTTAGTCCTTTCTTTAACTCCTCCATTGGGGATCCCATGCTCAGTCCAATGGTTGGTTACAAGCATCTGCCTCTGTATTTGTCAGACTCTGCCAGAGCCTCTCAGGAGAAAGCTATATCAGGCTCCTGTCAGCATGTACTTCTTGGCATCTACAATAGTGTCTGGGTTTGATGACAGTATATGGGATGGACCCCTAGCTGGAGGGGCAGTCTTATGAACGCTAGAAGAGCTTTTCCCAGAGTGGCAAATCCCCAGTGCTGTAAATACAGTAGATCACTATGAGGTTTTAGAGGATGTAATAAAGGGTTCAAATTGTCCTGTTAAGATCTGTAATATTACTCTTCTTTGCCAAATGGAGATATGAGTTACTGATGACACCTAGAGTTAACAAATGTATATTTTCATAAATCCTCTTTTTATTTCCATTCCAGAAGTTGAGTAATGACTGGACCATAAAAAAATAAAAGCAATAAAAAAATCCTCTATTTAAAAATTATTATTATTGTTATTGTTGTTACTATTTATTAAAAAAATAGAAACAACAACATATTTGTCATATCATTCACTCAAGTTATATTTCTCATTCTCTTGAATATTTCTTTCTGAATGGAACTTAAAGTGTTCAGTAACAATCTGGTCTCCTTTGGCAATCTAAATCATGCTTTTTCTAGGTATAACTGTAGAAAAACAGAGGAGAATGAGGAAAAGAAAGATACTAAGAGAGATACTATGCATGACAAGAACTGTGGGGTAGGGAAGCTGGGCTGTTTAGATACAGAGAGTTTCTGCTGCACAGTGCCTCCCACTTTCAGGAGTTGTGCACTCAATAAAGGTGAGAGGATGCTAATGTTGCTCACTATAGTTGTTACTCTCATAGTGAAGATGGTAATTACAGTCTGTAAGGACTCCCAGTATGATCCCTGCTGAAAAGGGAGATGATAGAAAAACAAACCCTAAAAGAAACTTCAGTATTCTGCCAGTCCTTGCTGAAACTAGGCATCAGGGTCAGATAAGAATAGGGAAGGCTGTTCGATATCACTTCCTTTCCCAGAAAACCACATGGGGTACAGGTAAACTTTAAATAGACATGTAACTCTAGTTGATGCTCAGTCATTCTATAACTGCCAGAGTTCTAAATTTCAGGTTTTTATGGCTAAAATATGTTTTTCTTTTCCCTTCAGTGGTTAACAGTATTACATACTCAAGCAGCAGACTGCACCAATGTGTCTATTCTTCTCTGGCATCTCTTAAATTAAGGCTGAACAAAGAACACTAAAGCAGAGAATTCGAGGAAATACATATGAAAAAGTCACCCTAGGATATCTGTGGAGCCCTGTGACACAGTGGTACTTGCAAATGCATTTACTAAAAAAAAAAAAGTGACAAACCCAGTGGGAAGAGAACGGACTGGTTGACAGCAAAACAACTAAACAAACCAGCAAGCAAATGTAGCCACTATGTCAAAGTCGAGAGAACTCAGGAATGATAAGTGAATGAGAAAAAAATTCAAATAAAATGCTTCCTCTCCAGACAAAGGAAGCCAATGATTCTCTTTGACTATAGCTTAATTGATGGTTCAGAGCATTGAGGCTTTCTTTCAAATTTCTAAATGATTCTTTCTATTGAGGACTGAAAACAAAAGAAGACAGGAATAGGTTGTGTGTGCTCATTGCTACTACCTGGCATTGAGGACAAGTAATGCCCCTCATAACAATAGTGTTTTCAGGATGAATGGCTGCGTAGAACTCAGTTTTACAAGCTAAAACACACCACACACACACACACACACACACACACACACACACACACACACACACA
>NW_021620984.1:1802141-1866673 GCF_004785775.1 Grammomys surdaster
ACACACACACACACACACACACACACACACACACACACACACACACAAAGAAGAAGGAATAAGAAAAATGTATACAGGATAACTTAGCACACAAAATTTCAATGGTTTGCCATCCTGAGGACGTGAATAAAATAAGAATTGTTTCAAGCATTTGGTTTTGATGTGAATCACAGTCTGCTTCCTATTATACTTTGTTTGGCTTTAAGTAGAAATGAAATAGTCAGCTTATAAATATTATGCTAGTGGATATGATTAAGTTTCCAACCAGATAATATATTATTTAGGGAAGGCGAATGAAGGAATTTGCAAATTTTGAGTAGAATTTTGTAGAAATCAAGCACATTGTCTTTCATATTGGTTTTCCACATTTAATTTGCTGCACTGTAAGTTATATGAGTTAAAGAAAGGGGAGATGATGCTAAAGGGTCAATCTGTTCATATAAAAAATTTTTAAACTAACCTCTTAGGATTAGGAAAGAAGAGAAAATTAAGTTTAACTAACTTACTTGCAAATATTCATTTTTTTATAATCTACAGATCTACAATCCACCATTTTGGGTTTCATATCTTTGATTTTTTTGCAAAAATTCATATTATATGTAATTCAGAAAATGGAAAGGGTACGTTTTGCACACACTTAGACAAACACATACAAATTTATATTTATATTTGTGAACACATTTGAAAGAACATGAAAAATCATTCTCAAAGAACTAAAATCATTGTGGTTGTTTATGATTTTTCATTCCTTTGTTCCCAGAGAAGATAATTACTATCTTGTATTTTGTGTTGTAATCTTGTACTCTTTCTGAAAAACATACTTTATTGCATATGTATATATATATTACTGTGTGAGATTTAGTTGCTTTTACTTAATATAGAAATTGAACCACACTTTATTTGGTCTTCTGATTGTCCCATTTTTCCTGTTATATTTGTTATAAGTCATCTATTCTCTCTCTTTTCTTATACATGGGGAATGTTAATCTCACTACTACCACCACCACATATACGTGTAATATAACATTAATTACTTCCTGAATGGTAATTTTGTCCTTGATTCTTTGCTTATTTTGGTTTTGATTAGGAAAAATACCAGTGGACACATTCTTGCGTAGGTCTTCCATTACAGATGTAAAAATAGAATTTCTTCTTTATAAAGAATAAATGTGGCATTAGACATTCATTGTACTAAAGTATGTTATCATGAAGTACAGCTGTTTCCTTAGAGGTCTGCCAGAGCCTGACATATACAGAGGCAGACGCTGACACCTAACCACTGAACTGATCATGGGGTTCCCAATGGAGGAGTTAGAGAAAAGACTGAAGGAGCTGAAAGGGTTTGTGGCTCCATGAGGAGAGCAACAATACCAACCAACCAGAGCTCCCAGGGTCTAAACCACCAGCCTGGGAGCACATAGGGAGGGACGCCTGGCTCCAGCTGTATATGTAGGGGAACATGGCCTTGTAGGCCGTAGGTGGGAGAGGAGGTCCTTGGTTTCCTGAAGGCTGGATGCCCCAGTGTGGAGGAAATTGAGGGTGGGAAGGTGGGAGTGGGTGGGTGGTTGGAGGCACGTCCTCATAGAAGCAGGAGGAGGGGGATGGGATAGGCAGTTTCTAGGTGTGTGTGGGGGATCAGGAAAGGGGATAACAACTGAAATGTAAGTAAAATATCCAATAAAAAAAGAATAAAGCTTCATTCTATTGTGTTGGTTTTGTGTTAACTTATAACTTCTTTAAAAGGCTTGGAAATTCCAACTGACTGTTTTTACAACTTCAAATATTTAACACTTGGAGGCTTTTTAAAAAATCTGATAGCTTATTAGATATGGAAGTATATCACAATGTCATCTTAATTTACTCTTAATATAGTTAGGCAAAATTTACCTTTGTAATTTCTTTTTTTATGTATTTATTCCCTTTACAAATTATATATGACATTGGTATGTTTTGATCTGTTATTTCCTTTATATAGAAAGTTTTACTTAATATGGTGCAAGATGGATCTCAGATATGACTAAAATTGGTCATGCCTGATCATACCTTGAGAAATATAGCAATCATATATAGTTGCATATGTAATTGAGACTTTTCTGTTGGTTATAATGTGGACTGAGATGAGTAGAAAGCCCTTATACAAACAAGGAGCTGTGCACAGGAAGCCTTTGCTAGAGCTTTTTTAGTACCTTGGCCTCTTGTGGGAAAATAGGAGTGGCTCCATGAAACTATGTTCTCAACAAAAGTTTAACAAAAGTGCTAGAATCCCACTAGATATCCTGAGGTAGGAATCCATCTTGATTTTATTCATGTAGTCAGCCTCTCAGTCAATCTCAGTTTCTTTCATTGACTACTATTCCCTATCAGTCAGTCAATCTCAGTTTCTTTCATTGACTACTATTCCCTATCTATGGGATCCCCTATACTACCTCTGTTTTATGCCAAATTCCAACAGTTATCTATATAAAGAGTATTGTCAGTTATCTTAATTCATTCCTTAGTTCAGGGTCATCAATTTACATTCTACAGGCTAAATATGGCTATTTTTATTAATAAATTTTTTATTATAGTTTTGTCATTTGCTTTCGGTCTATTATGTATTATGATCACCTATTTACATATTTGGAATAGAAAATATATGGAAAGTATAAAATAATTATTTCAAAAAATGTTCATTAAGTTCTTATAGCTTTGTAGGTTTAAAGTAAAATTTCATTATTTATGATCTATATGTCTATAACATTTCATCTTTGCATCAATTAACAACTTTCAGTCTCAAGCAATTGAGTCAGGGTCAGGGAACTTCCAGATTTAGCCTTATGCCAAATGTAAGTGTAGCTTCTGTATCTCATCAAAGATGCTTCTTTTCACAAAATGTGGAGATCTTTACAGAGATCCACAAGTGGCCAAAAAGTAGAGGATATGACTGACTATGCATGTTCAATCCAAATGAATACACCTGAAATGCAATCCTTACACCTAAAGATCTTAGAAAATCATAGAAGAGTGGACAGAAAGATAAGATATAAAGGACCAGGCTACCTATCCCCTAAATATGACATGGAAAATCATGAAATATTAACAATACAGAGACCAAAAAAGACAGACATAATGGTAATACAAGTTGACTGGGGGTTTAGGCACAGGGTCCTATCCATTGATGAGAAGCAACAGGTGGTCAGTAGCTGCTGGAAGGGTATATTAGTTTGCTTCTATTCCTATGATAATGTACCAAGCTTCTATTCCTATGATAATGTACCAAAATCCTCTTGGAGAGTGTCTTAGAGTTTTACTGCTGTGAACAGACACCATGGCCAAGGCAACTCTTACAGGACAACTTTTAACTGGCTTACAAGTTCAGAGGTTCAGTACATTATCATCAAGGCAGGAACATGGCGGCAATTGGGCAGGCATGGTAGAGAAGGAGCTGAGAGTTCTACATCTTCATCTGAAGGCTGTCAGCAGAATACTGGCTTTCAGGCAACTAGGATGAGGATCTTAAAGCCTACGTCCACAGTGACACAACTACTCCAACAAGGCCACACCTACTCCGACAGGGCCACACCTTCGAATAGTGCCACACCCTTGGCCAAGCATATACAAATCATAACAGAGAGTAAATGAGTTATTTGTCTTACACTTCTTAGTTCAACCTTGGTGGAACCTAAGGCAGAAACTGAAGACAGAAAATTAGAAGAAAAACAGAAGCAAAATCTGTGAAGGAATGCTGTCTTCTCTCTTCTCCCCATAGCTCATCCAGACTGATTTATTAAGAAATGCAGGCCCACCTGCCTAATGGTGGCACCACTTACAATGGACTAAGTCCTCCCTTGTGAATCATAAATCAAGGAAATGTTCTACAGACATGCCAACAATAATACCTGTGCATGGCACTAAAGTAGATATGTATTGAGTTACAACGGCCATAAATGATTTATCAATGTTAACCTTTTTGTTTATCATTAAGGAAAAGGTATATGTAAACTCAGTCTCAGGGCATCCATCTTTCCAAGTCCAGATTAGTTCTATATGTTTATTTCTAACATTGCCTACATGAACACTAGTGTCATGATTAATATACTAGTTATATATCTGCTTCAGTAATGGTGTGAAACAAACATTACCAATATATCAGATACTTACACTGTGAAATATCTCTTTTTTCACAGGTCCACAGGTCAGATGATGTAGCTTTAACTTCAGAATACAGGTCAGGCCAGGGTACTTTCCTCATTAACTCACTTAGGATCTAATGGCTAATTGAGCTATGCTTTCCTATTGGGAGCAGACAAAACCGTCCAGAGCGCAGACAAAAGGCCACTGGCATATGTTGTATCTGCTTTCCATCATTGGTCAAAACAAATTGCTAAGAAAAACTAATAATAATGATAAAAAAAAGTAACCTCTATTTCCATGGGAAAATACGTAAATTTAGGTAACTAAAGGATGCAGCTGTAAAATTCTATCACAGGAATGGAGGAACTGTTGAAACAATAAGTATTTCTTTAGTTGGTTCAAATGATTAAATATCTTTTACTGGATGGAAGAGTAGACTTCCTAGTGTGTCATCACCACATGGTATAAACATGACATAAAGATAATCACATTAAGAAAGAAGTGAAATACTATATGCCATTTTATTTTATTTTTAACTACATCGTTTTATCTCCTATTGTGATATTCCAGAAAATAAAAAATTCAAAGGCCTCACTTTAACACTATCACAAAGATAAGTGACTAGAACAAGAAAAATCATTAAAAATATTTTATACCACATAACTTACATAGATAACAAAACTGCCTTAAGTTACCTTTTATCCACAACCAAAAGGGAGCTGGCACAAGTGTCTCAGTCTCAGTCCTTGTCACATAGAGGTAGCATCTTAAATATTTGCCATTCGACATTACGGAATCACCCCTCTTTCTTTTAATTGTTCTCATGTAAAAGATCTGTTTTTTTCCTTTATAGCAAAACATACAGTAACAACTCTTTCTACTCTTTGTAAACTGTACATCTTACCAAGATATGATAATTGAGTTTTTTTGCTTATCAGTTATTATTATTGCAAATTGTTTTCTTGATTTAATCTTAAGTCAGAAGAAATGATATTTTTCTATTCAGAACACTGCCAACACATCTATCAAGCCCTCTTCTTGGAAGTAAGTTGATTTTGTTCTCTAAATTGTTTTATGTATCTTGAAAGGTCATTAAAAATAAATCTTTTCCTAAATTGGTCTATCCAAACCTATTATTGTTTTCAAACCATATCTTATTAATGAAGATAATATTTATGCATTTCTGTCATAATTGCAAGTGGGCTTCTGTCTATTAGCAAAGGCTGGGAGAGCAGCAATACACCACTGAGCTTCAGGCCAGTGGAGCATGTAGTGATACAGGAGGCACTGGGGTGGGACATAAGGAAGACAGTTTTATAGAGCAGATTACAAGGCTCCCGGGAGCTGTCATAGCTTCAAAATGGCCCTAAAGAACAGCATGCAGAAAACCACCAGAGAAAGACAGATGGATGGGATGCCCAATAACTAGCTTTAGAGAATTGGGAAATAGTGTCCTTGAGGAAAGATTAAATAAATAATAAACAAAGCTGCAGCGACAACTCACAGCTAGATCACAGGCCGAATCATGGCACATCCTGTAAAATTTGATTAGTAGGATGCAGCTGCTGCAGAAGATCATTCTAAAAGTTTTGAGTAAATAAACAAAAACAAAACAACAAAAAATCTAGTAAAGTGATGCTAATTTAGGATTAAAAGTAGTGCTTTCAAACTCTAGAAGAGAAATTAGTTTTAACTCATCAGTCTGCTTTTAATCTACATCTTAGGTGAGCACATTATTTTTATCCTAATAAAAGAGTATGCAGACAATTATGCAAATTTAAGGCTGAAAAAGGAAAATCTAAGTTATATTATCTTTTCAAAAGTTTTTAAAGCTAAACATTATTATTAATACAACTTTGGTTTGTGCATAAGTTTGTCCATTAAAATTTGAGAATCTAAATTTTTCTCTGAGATCTCTGGGAAAATAAAGCAAGAACGCTCATAAACATCACAAGTCAGAGTACGCATGCTCAGATAACATGTTTATAAACTCTGCTACTAGTACTAGTACTACTACTACTATGACAACGATGACAACGACAATGACTACTACGACTAGTACTACTACTACTACTGGAAACCCACAGACATGGTCAAAATAAATGATATTATGCTGGCAATTTTGCCCACTGCTAAGTCATTGGAATTACAGACTCCCCTGTGTTAGAGATATTGTTAATGTGTTTATGATTTAGGATATGCAATTTCTAGGTTTTGCATAACGTATGAGTGCAACTTGTGTTGCTCAAACAATTTTTTTTTTTTAAAAAAGTAGTCTTCTAGTGGACACTATTGCCAGAAGTCTACAGCTAGCATACCAACTGATTTGGTTCTTTTTGGTTATTTTGAGACTCAGTTCTGATTTTGGTGACCCTACTGACAGTCTTGCCTGTTGCTCAGCATGTAGATGTACCACTCCTTTAACTCTGCCTGTGTAATCACACAATGTTAGGAATTCAATTTCTTTCAGTGAAGAATGTAGTTCATATTATGTACATTGAGTGACTTTTCTGTGGAACACAGGGACAAATGTCTATTTTCCAGTGACAGACAAGAAAATATTCACCCCTTCCTCCTTACTAAACAAATGAATTTATTGGAGTTATTATTACTAATTCCAGAAGCATGGATCGGGAATGTGAACAGTTAGGTACAGGAGTAGACTCTAAGGCAAATTATGTTAAAGAATCTCTCACTAATGATTTCCAAATGTCATTCAAATTCTCCGTGTTATTTACAGGCAAATCCATATACAAGTATCTCCATGTGTCCTGGCAACTATTTACTATTTAAGTATTCATTATTGTGTAACAAGCAATTTATCCACTGAGCTGTCTCCCTAAGAACACTATCTAATGTTATTCTTGATGTTTTCTACAAATGTTTTTGTTAGTCAAAACATCTTAACTATAATTTGGTTCATTATTTATATATTTTAAATGGATGCAATTACATAAATATTTAGGAAAAGTTCCCTTTAAATCAAAGGGAAAGGTTTTTTAATTGGAGTAGAAATCCATGCCTAAATAGATTTTTAACTTATCTTCATTGACATGTATAGCGAGAAAAGGCTTTACGAATTCACATGAATCTAGCATTTATTCTCCTTCCTTCAACTTTCCTTTCAACACTAAGGTAGATGGGTGTATGTATGATTTGTCACTGATATTCTGTAGTTACATTAGTGTTTACTTATCATATCAAGGAAAGGGTTTACAATGAACAAGATCCTAAATGTCTTTCTAAACTTTTCACTGAACATATCTAAAGTTCATTACTCTTTAAATAAGATTTAATTTTCAAAATGGTCTAACAGTGTGAAAGCTAATATTTTACTGATGCTATGGAAAAAAAAACCACCTCACCATTATAGGCATCCAGATACATCTGGAATTTTATTAAAATTCAGCGCTTTTGGCTGCTTTCCTCTGGCTTTCAGCACTGGCACCATCCTGATGTGATAGCTCTCATCTGAGATCTTTCTCAGCAGGAACATTGCTGCTTTGGAAGCCGGGGGTAAAAAATAAGTAAATAAATAAATAAATACTTTACTGTCTCTTAAAAGCTACTTTCTGAGGTAGGATTCCTCCCAAAACCTAACAAGGCAATTTACTTCTGCAAAGATCACTGTATCAGGGATGATATTTTTTTTTTTTTTTATTGGATGATTTATTTACATTTCCTATGTTGTCCCCTTACCCCATCCCCCACCACCCCCTCGGAACCCCCAATCCCCTCGCCCCTCCTCCTTCTTCTCTGTGGATGTAACCTCTATCTACACCCCCCCACTCCCACCTCCCCACCCTCAAAATTCCCACCCCCTGGGGCATCCAGCCTTCATGAGGTCAAGGTTCTCTTCTTCCACCTATGCCCAGCAGGGCCCTCCACTTTTACATATTCAGCTGAAGCCCTGGATCCCCCCCTAAGTGCTCCCAGGCTGGTGGTTTAGACCCTGGGAGCTGTGGTTGGTTGGTATTGTTGCTGTCCTCATGGTGCCACAAACCCTTTCAGCTCCTTCAGTCTTCACTCTAACTCCTCCATTGAGAATCCCATGATCAGTTCAATGGCTAGTTGTGAGCATCTGCCTCTGAATATGTCTGACTCTTGAAGGCCTCTGAGGAGATATCCATATCAGGCTCTTATCAGCATGCACTTCCTGTCTTCCACATCAGCATCTACCTTTGGTGATTGCACATGGGATAGATACTCAGGTGGGGTGGTCTTGAGACGGCCCCTCCTTCAGTTTCTGTCCCTCACTTTGTCTCCATATTTGCTCCCTTGAGTATTTTGTTGCTCCTTCTAAGAAGGACCGAATCACCCTCACTTGGTCTTCCTTCTTTATGGGCTTCATGTGGCCTGTGAGCTGCATCTTGGGCATTTCAAGGTTCTAGGCTAATATCCAATAATCAGTGAGTGAATACCATGTGTCTTCTTTTGTGATTGGCTTACCTCACTCAGGATGATAATTTCTAGTTCCATCCATTTACCTAGGAACCTCTCGAATTCATTGTTTTTAATAGCTGAGTAATACTCCATTGTGTAAATATACCACATTTTTTTAATCCATTCCTCAGTTGAAGGACATCTGGGTTCTTTCCAGCTCCTGGCTATTATAAATAAGGCTGCTATGAACATAGTTGAGCATATGTCCTTGTTATATGTTCGAGCATCTTCTGGGTATATGCCTAGGAGTGGTATAGCTGGATCCTTGGGTAATGCTATGTCCAGTTTTCTGAGGAACCCGCCAGACTGATTTCCAAAGTGGTTGCACCATCTTGCAGTCCCACCAACAATGGAGGAGTGTTCCTCTTTCTCCACACCCTCGCCAGCATCTACTATCACCTGAGTTTTTAATCTTAGCCATTCTGACTGGTGTGAGATGGAATCTCAGGGTTGTTTTGATTTGCATTTCCCTGAAGACTAAGGATGCTGAACATTTCTTTAGATGCTTCTCGGCCATTCGAGTTTCTTCCGTTGAAAATTCTTTGTTAAGCTCTATACCCCATTTTTTAATAGGGTAATTTGGTTGTCTGGAGTCTAATTTCTTGAGTTCTTTGTATATATTGGATATTAGCCCTCTATCAGATGAAGGATTGGTAAAGATCTTTTCCCAATTTGTTGGTTGTCGTTTTGTCCTATTGACAGTGTCCTTTGCCTTACAGAAACTTTGCAATTTTATGAAGTCCCATTTGTCAATTCTCGATCTTAGAGCATATGCCATTGGAGTTCTGTTCAGGAACTTTTCCCCTGTGCCCAAGTATTCGAGGCTTTTCCCCACCTTCTCTTCTATTAGTTTCAGTGTATCTGGTTTTATGTGGAGGTCCTTTATCCACATAGACTTGAGCTTTGTACAAGGAGATAAGAATGGATCAATTTTCATTCTTCTACATGTTGTCTTCCAGTTGAACCAGCACCATTTGTTGAAAATGCTGTCCTTTTTACACTGGACAGTTTTAGCTCCTTTGTCAAAGATCAAGTGACCATAGGAGTGTGGGTTCATTTCTGGGTCTTCAATTCTATTCCATTGATCTTCCTGCCTGTCTCTGTACCAATACCAGGTAGTTTTTATCACTATTGCTCGGTAGTACAGCTTGAGGTCAGGGATGGTAATTCCTCCAGAAGTTCTTTTATTGTTGAGAATAGTTTTCGCTATCCTGGGTTTTTTGTTATTCCATATGAATTTGAGAATTTCCTTTTCTAACTCTGTGAAGAATTGAGTTGGGATTTTAATGGGGATTGCATTGAATCTGTAGATTGCTTTTGGCAAGATGGCCATTTTTATTATATTAATCCTGCCAATCCATGAGCATGGGAGATCTTTCCATCTTCTGAGATCTTCTTCAATTTCTTTCTTCAGAGACTTGAAGTTCTTGTCATACAGGTCTTTCACTTGCTTGGTTAGATTCACACCAAGGTATTTTATATTATTTGCAACTATTGTGAAGGGTGTCATTTCCCTAATTTCTTTTTCAGTCTGTTTATCTTTCATGTAGAGGAAGGCTACTGATTTGTTTGAGTTGATTTTATAACCAGCCACTTTGCTGAAGTTGTTTATCAGGTTTAGGAGTTCTCTGGTGGAAGTTTGGGGGTCACTTAAGTATACTATCATATCATCTGCAAATAGCGATATTTTGACTTCTTCCTTTCCTTTTTGTATCCCTTTGACTTCTTTTTGCTGTCTAATTGCTCTGGCTAAGACTTCCAGTACTATATTGAATAGGTAGGGGGAGAGTGGGCAACCTTGTCTAGTCCCTGATCTTAGTGGGATTGCTTCAAGTTTCTCTCCATTTAGCTTGATGTTGGCTACTGGTTTGCTGTAAATTGCTTTTACTATGTTTAGGTAGGGGCCTTGAATTCCTGATCTTTCCAAGACTTTTATCATGAAGGGATGTTGAATTTTGTCAAATGCTTTCTCAGCATCTAGTGAGATGATCATGTGGTTTTTTTCTTTAAGTTTGTTTATATAGTGGATTACATTGATGGATTTCCGAATATTGAACCATCCCTGCATTCCTGGGATAAAACCTACTTGATCATGATGGATGATTGTTTTGATGTGGTCTTGGATTCGGTTTGCTAGAATTTTATTGAGTATTTTTGCATCAATGTTCATAAGGGAGATTGGTCTGAAGTTCTCTTTCTTTGTCGGGTCCTTGTGGGGTTTGGGTATGAGTGTAATTGTAGCTTCATAGAACGAATTGGGTAGTGTTCCTTCTGTCTCTATTTTGTGGAATAGTTTGAAGAGAATTGGTATTAGGTCTTCCTTGAAGGTCTGATAGAATTCAGCACTAAAACCATCTGGTCCTGGGCTTTTTTTAGTGGGGAGGCTTTTGATGACTGCTGCTATTTCCTGAGGGGTTATGGGACTATTTAGATGGTTTATCTGCTCCTGGTTTAACTTCGGTACCTGGTATCTGTCTAGGAAATTGTCCATTTCATCCAGGTTTTCCAGTTTTGTTGAGTATAGGCCTTTGTAGTAGGATCTGATGATTTTTTGAATTTCTTCAGTTTCTGTTGTTATGTCTCCCTTTTCAGTTCTGATTTTATTAATTTGGATACTGTCTCTGTGTCCTCTGGTTAATCTGGCTAAGGGTTTATCTATCTTGTTGATTTTCTCAAAGAACCAACTCCTGGTTTTATTGATATTTTGTATTGTTCTTTCTGTTTCTATTTGGTTGATTTCAGCCCTGAGTTTGATTATTTCCTGCCTTCTACTCCTCCTGGGTGTATTTGCTTCTTTTTGTTCTAGAGCTTTTAGTTGTGCAGTCAACTTGTTAGTGTGTGCTCTTTCCAGTTTCTTTTTGTAGGCACTTAGAGCTATGAGCTTTCCTCTTAGCACTGCCTTCATGGAGTCCCACAAGTTTTGGTATGATGTGTCCTCATTTTCATTGAATTCTAAAAAGTCTTTTATTTCTTTCTTTATTTCTTCCTTTACCAAGTCATCATTGAGTAGAGAGTTGTTCAGTTTCCATGTGCACATGGGTTTTCCATTGGTTTTGTCATTATTAAAGACCAGTCTTAGTCCGTGGTGATCTGATAAGATGCAAGGGATTATTTCAATCTTTTTGTATCTGTAGAGGCTTGTTTTGTGACCAATTATATGGTCTATTTTGGAGAAGGTACCATGAGGTGCTGAGAAAAAGGTATATTCTTTCGTTTTAGGATGAAATGTTCTATAGATGTCTGTTAAGTCCATTTGGTTCATAACTTCTGTTAATTTCAAAGTGTCTCTGTTTAGTTTCTGTTTCCATGATCTGTCCATTGCGGACAGTGGGGTGTTGAAATCCCCCACTATTATTGTGTGAGGTGTAATGTGTGTTTTGAGCTTTAGTAAAGTTTCTTTTATGTATGTAGGTGCCCTTGCATTTGGGGCATAGATGTTCAGAATTGAGAGTTCACCTTGGTAGATTTTTCCTTTGATGAGTATGAAGTGTCCTTCCTTATCTTTTTTGATTAATTTTGGATGAAAGTCGATTTTATTTGATATTAGAATGGCTACTCCAGCTTGTTTCTTGGGACCATTGGCTTGAAAAATTGTTTTCCACCCTTTTATTCTGAGGTAGTGTCTGTCTTTGTCACTGAGGTGCGTTTCTTGTATGCAGCAAAATTCTGGGTCTTGTTTGTGTATCCAGTCTGATAGTCTGCGTCTTTTTACTGGGGAATTGAGACCATTGATGTTAAGAGATATTAAGGAAAAATGATTGTTGCTTCCTGTTATTTTTTTTATTAGAGGTAAAGTTATGTTTGTATCTTTTTTGGGGGTTGTTGGAAGATTACTTACTTGCTTTTCCTAGGTTGTAGTTTCCCTCCTTGTGTTGGCATTTTCCATCAATTATCCTTTGAAGTGCTGGGTTTGTGGAAAGATATTGTGCAAATTTGGTTTTGTCATGGAATATCTTGGTTTCACCATCTATAGTGATTGAGAGTTTTGCTGGGTATAGTAATCTGGGCTGGCAATTGTGTTCTCTTAGTGTCTGTATGATGTCAGTCCAGGCTCTTCTGGCTTTTATAGTCTCTGGTGAGAAGTCTGGTGTAATTCTTATAGGTCTGCCTTTATATGTTACTTGACCTTTTTCCCTTACTGCTTTTAGTATTTTTTCTTTGTTATGTGCATCTGATGTTTTGATTATTATGTGACGGGAGGTATTTCTTTTCTGGTCTAGTCTATTTGGTGTTCTGTAGGCTTCTTGTATGTTTATGGGCATCTTGTTCTTTAGGTTAGGGAAGTTTTCCTCAATAATTTTGTTGAAGATATTTACTGGCCCTTTAAGTTGGGAATCTTCATTCTCATCTATACCTATTATCCTTAGGTTTGGTCTTCTCATTGTGTCCTGGATTTCCTGGATGTTTTGAGTTAGGAGTTTTTTGCGTTTTGCATTTTCTTTGACAACTGTGTCAATATTTTCCACCGTATCTTCTGCATTTGAGATTCTCTCTTCTATCTCTTGTATTCGGTTGGTGATGCTTACGTCTGTGACTCCTGATCTCTTTCTTAGGTTTTCTATCTCCATGGTTGTCTCCCTTTGAACTTTCTTTATTGTTTCTATTTCTAGTTTCAGATCCTGAATGTTTTTGTTTAATTCCTTCTTTGTGTTTTCTTCCATTTCTTTAAGGGATTTCTGTGATTCCTCTTTAAGGGCTTCTATCTGTTTACTTGTACTCTCCTGTATTTCTTTAAGGGAGTTACTTAATTCCTTCTTATAATCCTCTATCATCATCATGAGAAGTGATTTTAATTCTGAATCCTGCTTTTCAGGTGTGATGGGGTGTTCAGGGCTTGCTATATTGGGAGAATTGGGCACTGATGATGCCAAGAAACTTTGGTTTCCGTTGCTTATGTTCTTGCGCTTGCCTTTCGCCATCTGGTTAACTCTAGTGGTACCTGCCCTCACTGTGTAAAACTGGAGTCTGTATTTCCAGTTATCTTGCTTATTGCAGAGCTCCTCAGAGTCCAGAGGTCTCTGTGGTCTTATGCTCCTAATCTCCTGGGTGGAATAACTCCTGGGACTCAGGCCACCTCTTGGATCTGGAAATCCTTCTGCTCTGAGTGCAGTGGGTCCTCGATGACTCAGGATTCAGTTTCAGCTGCTCTGAGTGCAGTGGGTCCAGCTGCTCTGAGTGCAGTGGCTCCTGGATGACTCAGGATTCAGTTTCTCAACAGGAAGGGAGCAGACCGACTCTGTGTCTGCTCCAGCCCGGAGGACCAGGCAGGGGCAGAAGGCAGGGATGATATTTTTTACTATTGCAAACACAGTAATGGAAAAGCCAGTGTTCAGAGCAGGATTTGATCACTTCAGCATTTTTCTCTCTGTTAAGTGGCCTCTTCAAATTAATGAAAAGAAGGTCAACCTCCAAGCCCCAAACATGCCTGTGGCTCCCTTTCTTTGGAATAAATTCTATTCATATAATCAAGAGTTCCTGTAAGCTCTCGAGTTTTGTTTTGTTTTGCTTTGCTTTTGTTTTTGTTTTTTGTTTTTTGTTTTTTTTGGGATAGCAATTAGTTAAAAACAAATGTCAACTCTTTTTTTGTGATTGTAGAATGGTAGTAAGAATTGCATATGAAATTCCCCGATGATACTTCAGTCTTCTTCTCCTTCTCCTTCTCCTTTTCCTTCTCCTCCTCCTCCTCCTCCTCCTCCTCCTCCTTCTTCTTCTTCTTCTTCTTCATTATTATTATTTAGTAACTGTCAACATTTTAATATTTAGAATATTGGCACAGTTTTACTAGAGACATGGTGCCTTTATCCATTGAACTATCGCTATAGATACTCATTTCTGGATTCAGAAAGACATGACTTAGGTAATACTTTGAAACCCATGTGACCTTTAAGTACAGTTAGTGGTAAGATAGCAACTCTAACATTAATTGAGGAAAGGAGTCACTTAAACACTTAATTTGCTTTAAAAGTGTACTATAAGCAAAAAATGTTTAAAAATTACTTCATAAATAAATTGTTCATGGTCATGGAGATATTCCTCATGGTCTTTATCATTTCCAAAACTCAAAATTGTCTTCATTTCCCATGATAGCCTCAGCTTCCAAAAACAATCACATCTTGAACTGTGTATGAACCTACTATACTGTTTGAAAGACAGAATATGGCCAGGGACAATGCAAGACCAAAGCATAGAAAGAATACTGAGCCGGGACCCTTTTATTAACTGTCTGCAGAGGCCAAAATCATCTTCTATTGCAACTGGGACTGACAATCGTATAGTTCAATAACTGAACTGATCTTTATATTTGTCCATGAAATTGAGGACTAAACACTAAAGCTAATATGTTTCCTAACAAGTAAGAGAAATTTGTACATATGTACCCTGTCCTTTTTGTACTTTATTTTTGTGGATTAGTACACTGCTATAGCAAGCTTTGATGATGTGACTTGATCTTGTCTACATTGAAGCTTTGATTGCATTACATCATAATTAATTGGCATGCCTTAGGTATGTGGATTAATTCTGACAACTCTTAGAATGTACAATAATATTAACTTGGTTGTATCTTCTCTGTGCACAGTATCTGCAACAGCTTGAACTTGCAATGGTATGTCTCTGAAATCTTACAGAAATTTGCTCCTTTGTTACAGCTTTCTTGTTAGACATAGCAAATTGATTCCTTGTCATTTTATCTCAAGGCCATAGCTTTGCCCAATCTCTAAGTTTGTTCTTATCCTACGGACCCAGTACAGTGATCTGCCATTGTTCAAGGAACATCTTTTTAATAAAATATTTTGGAATCTTTGACCAGTTTCTTAAGCCTTTCTATTAGTTTGATCCCTATCTAGAGATCTTACTAAAATGAATATTCTGAATCAATAGGCCTGGATTAGGTTCACATTCTAAATTTTTTGTAAGTTACTGGTCCCAGTGATATTAGCTCACAGAACATGCTTTGAGCAATAGGAATGAAATGATACTATGATATAGCTAGATAGCCCTAGCTGTTATTATACTTATACTATAAACACATGGTTTTTATGTTATAACAAACTCTGACTTATTGGTTGACTCTGAGATACGTTATCTTCAAGAATGTTTCATAATGGGCTTACTTTAAAATATATTTAAATTTATATTTCTATTATTCTATTTTTTCTATTATTTTCTATTATTTCTATAAATATTTTCTATTTATTCTATTATTTCTATTATTCTATATTTCTATTAATGTGGGTACCGGTGCCTGCAGAGAGCAGATGAGACTATCAGAGCCTCTGAAGCCTGAGGTGGTTGTGAACTGCTTAGCCTGTGTGCCATGATCCAAACATTTCCTTTGGAAGAGCAGCCGGCACTCCTCCAAAATCATAAGCCATTTCCAGCCTCCTTGTTTATTTTTAAAGCTTAACATATTATGAAATTTTATTTTGCAAAATACTTAATCACTGAAAAACATCAAGTTTGATGAAGTCAAATTTGAATCTAGAACATTGTAAGATGTATATGTACATTTAATATTAAAAATAAAGTTTTCTCCCTTTTCAAACATATTTTGAGTTTTTTCCCTTAATCTGAATAAGAGAAAATGTATTGGCCATTTACTATGTTAGACTAAAATTTCAGAAAATATTAAACAGTGGCATTGCTAAGTCTGAGAAATTGTGACATTGGTTTATACACAGCCTATGAAAACTATGAAGGACTTTAGTTCTGAACTTCACATTGACAATATGAATCAACATATTTACTGTTGTGCATAGAAATAGCATTTAAAAATTCTATGATGCATTTTTATATTCAATAAAATATGGGCTTTAGCAAAATTGCAGTCGCAATAGGACATATGAAAGCCTCTTGCGCATCTAAGAATGTATCAAGGGTCATTCTTCTTTTTTATGTCAAAATGCTATGAGTCAGAAACTGTAGAGGCAGTGCAGCTATTAGGAGTGCTTACTGTTCTATCTCTGGACCAGAGCTTAGACCCCAACACTCAAATTGAGTGACCCGCAAATACTCATAATTCCAGTTCCAAAAATTTGGAAACCCTTTTCCAATCTGTAGGTACATGGGTACCTACAGATACACATATGCATGCATGCATGCATACATACACACTTAAACATCTATAATGAAAGACACACACACAAAAATTAAAGAGGTTTTAATTTAATTAAAGTGGTTTAGTTAGATTATTTTCAAGAAGTTGATTTGGGACTAACCTGGCACCTCTGATTTTACTTCCAGAGTTCTAACCACAATGTTCTGAGATTTTAATAAAACCACTAAATTGATTTAAACTGTAACTACTTAAAGGTGTACCATCCTCAATTTTACCTTGTGTAATATACATCAACACTATTAATCAAAAAAAACTTTGAAAATGCACATAAGCGTCATAACCTTTCCATAAATAAGTGGTTAGTATAACCTTTGCCATAAATAAGTGGTTAGCATATTTTAAATCTATAGGAGTTAAAAAGGAAAGAGCGAGCACTATCCGCATAAAATGTTTCTGAGAAGAAAAGTTATTCATAGAAAGTTTTCAAGTCTTAGAAAATTACATTTTGATAATTTTTCTCCATTAGATTGTAGATTTCACTTTAGTAGGTCTTTTAATGTCCAGTGGGGAGGCAACAGCATGTGAAATATATTTAGTATTTAGAGAAGAGGAGAGATGATTTGTCAGTTTTTAGCTCATCTTTCTCCAGGCAAATATCATGAAGCCCTACTGACATAGTTTGTTTGCGCTACAATAAGAGAATCTATAAAGTAGGCAACTTATAAAGTTTAAAATTTGTCTAATATTTCTGGAGACTAGATAGTGTAAGTGCCTAGATAAGCAAGTTTGATAGCCTTCTTTTGACAATATTGGTGGCACTTTGAACCATGATTCCTCTAGAGAAAAATGTTGTTCCATGCTCAAGCATGGAAGAGCAAAATGAGAAATCATCTTCCTACTATATTTTACTTGAAAGCCCCAGATTTGTCTGAATGAAAATGACAAAGCAAATCAAAGTGGACAAAAAATTGTGAATTTGAGAATCCTTTAGAGCCTCAAGTTCTATCAATAAAAGTATTGCACACATTGTACCAAACCATAAATTTGCTCCAGCTACGCATGTAGAACTGCAGGACTGGCCCATGTATCAATATCTCTGTGTGTTTGTGTGTGCGTGTGTGTATGTGTGTGTATGTGTGTGTATGTGTGTGTGTGTGTATGTGTGTGTGTGTGTGTGTGTATGTGTGAGTATGTGGGTGTGGATGTATGTGTGCATGTGCACACATGCATGGGTAGCTGTATGCATATGTGTAGACACATATATATCTATATGTGTATATACCAACATATATGTATACACATTATGCATACACATGCATATATATATATTTATCAGTATCCATTAATAAAAGTCACCATTACATAGATGCTAGTCACAGAGTGAGGCAGATGAGAACAGACATTTTATCCCCATATCTAAACACTATTTTTCTATGTGAAAATCCCTGGCCTTGATATCTAGGTCACAGATTTTTATTATTTCTCTGATTGGGTAGATCATAAACATTTCAATTAAAAACATCACAACATTATCCTTTGCTTCACATTTTCATATCCTCACCATGGTTTTGTCTTTTGAGTATAGAATATGACTGTCAATGTATTCTGCCCTAACATGTGTCTTTTGTCTCTTACTACACACCAGTATTTTGCAGAATATCAGCAAAACCATATGGTTTCTAATCAAAGCCAATGTACGTCCAATGTACATCTTCTGTCTGTAATCATTTTTGTGCTTACTAGCTCAAATAGTTTTTATATCATTTGTAAATGATGATATCATATATATGACAAACTTTATATCATTTTTCAGACTATAATTTTCTATTCATATTTGCCCTTCCTAAAAACTTTCAGTTGAAGTTGGATATTTAAAAAAAACTACTTTGGTGAACTTTATTAATCTTCAAAATACTTCTACATGTTTGCCAAGTATATTTGAACATAGAAGTGGTTTTAAAGTTTTGTTATTTCTGTCAAGCTTCTGTTAAGACTCAATTCATTTATTAATTCATATCAAAACTATTTATTCTGAGAATGCTGTATGTCAAAGAATAGTAGCTTTACCGAGAATGTAAATTAATAATACAGTCCTTAGACATAAAATTATTTACTTTGTTGGTGAAATTATTTGATAAAATTAGAATTGATTTACCTCCTACATTTTCAAATGTAATCCCATAATGAAAGGCAATACACTCTATACAATATCCTCTTGTTTGTTTATTAACCATTAATCACAGTTATGGCAGATATAGCCAGGAGGAAGCACTGTGCTAGACCGCTTACTGTGTAATTAAATGTTGTTCTCTAGCAATGTTCTCTTTCACAAGAGGTTTTTTCCTCTGTATTGAAAATAATTATTTCCTTATAATAAGCAGTCTACGGATAAACATTCTGTGATGATCTAGAAAATGCATAGTATGAAAAACTAGAACTGAAAGTATAAACAGCCCACTTTCAGGACTCTAGAAATCCTCAGCCTTGATAAATATAAAAGTAAAAGTTATAAGCCACTGTCATATTACTTAAGGGATTATTTTTTTAAATGTGCCAAACGAAGTTAAAATATACGTATATTAAAATAATCCCTGGTAATATTGGTATGGAAAATACTTACAAATTTGCATCATTGTGTCCAATTGCAACACTGACGGCCCTTTGTGTTCTATTGCAGTTGCTTCTAAAATGTTTAGGACATCAGTAGACAAAACATACCTTTTAAAACTTGCTTCTTTTGCATGTTATGAAAATAAGGGAATGTTGCCTGCTCAAGTATCAATAGAACATCCATACAGGGCTCTCTCCAGAACTTCAAAAGTGAGGCTCAAAGATTGTTAGAGCCCAAGAGAGAGGATGAATTCAGATAAGTTTGTTTTCTGGACAGAACAATGCAGTTGCATGTAAGAACTCACAGGGAATGTGAAAACATGCACAAATCTTGTGAAAGCTCAACCAGACAGAATCCTGCCATAGAAGGGGAAAGTGACATGGAATTCCACTGCATGGATGCTATTTCCAACATCTGGGAGTTGGAGACTCAGTTGTGTTTAATGGTGCAGCCCTTGGTAGGTCAACTATGTGCTAAGGACACCCCATTCTCAGGAATAGTTGGATAATACACAACAAAGTCTTGGGAAGAAATGAAGAAAAAGACTCTTTTATGTCATCATAAGAATTTGGTCTCTTGTTCTGTTTAAAATTGAGACATGCTAGTAGAGAAATCCATGCTCTGACTTTTATTGAAAATATTACATTAGCTACAATTGATGACTATAGGAATGCAATGAAGGGGGAAAATGTTAGAAAACACTACAATAATCTTTATAATTGATGATAATAGAGAAAAACAGGGCAAACAGAGAGGAGCTAATGATCATAAGTGGATATTGGTGGGAGATTAAAGCATTTAAAATTCTGTTAGTCTAGATGTAACTTTCTAGAGAAATGGACTCTAAGCTTTGTCTTATGTAATTAGGGAATCTGAGTCAATGTCTACTGAGATGAAAAGCTACACATAGATTAGGTTTCATTTCTTTGTTTTGGTTTCAGTGGAAAGGATCTCAGAAATTCAATTTAATCTGTGCTACATTAAAGTTGTCACTTGGATTTCCTCAGACTGAGAAACTAAATGGAAAGACAGAGGTGCATTTTTTTTTTTTGGTAACTTGAAAGAAACATACTGCACAAATGGAAGGAATTTAGAAATCTCCTGTGGAGAAATCTCCACCTTAAGACTGAAGAACCCAGATGAGGATACCAGATGAATGAGAAGAGACAGAGAGGAGAACTAGGATAGAAATCCTCATATACTACTGTATAAACAGTTTGAATCAACAAGAGACCAAGTAGCAAGGAGTGTTGAGAGATACTATAGGAGGGTCACCAGGATGGTGTAGTGTGCCAAACACTCCTTTGATTTGTTCAGTGGAATCAATTTTTTATTTTTACCAACATGCAGGGTGGAGCTAATGTCAATGTACATCAAACTGCATAATGGAGCAGAACTTCATGTGCCTGTAACTGTAAGGTTACCTAAAAACTCAGAAAGTCATTAATTCAGTTCAATGCTTGCTGTTATCATCTTATAATGACTACTAACTTCTAATTGTCATTTTTTCATTTTATTTTATTCTGGGCTCATGGAATAATATCACTCATATTGGAACACTTGTCCCTTGTTCACATAAACCTGTCTTGAAGCATCTTTATAGTTAAAACCATAGCTAGGTTGCCATGGGTGCCACGAAGATGACAATGGGGATTAGCCATCACAGATATATGTGCACATTGTATGTAGAGAAAAGTCTTCTTAGAGTTTGTCCCAGAAATTAATCACTTAGCCAAGGTGCTCGTTGTCTTTCAAAATTATAACAAACAAAACATTCTTTCCCACCTTGAGTTTCTTTACTTAGTACTAAAAAAGCACTATCTTAGATATTAAACCATTATCGTTTTATAAATTCTTACTTTTTTCTCTATCTATGTCTAGTTAACCTATGAAGAAATGAGGCCTGAATAAAAAAAATTTGAACGTCTAAGTAACAAATACAATCAGCATGGAGTACACATAGAGCTACAAAATAGTAGTGAGTCCTCCAAATTGTTCAAACTATTCTAAAAATGTTCACACTATAGCTTTTATTACATTCCTTTTTTATGTAAATTATAACCTTTGACCTACAGAAGGTTAGAACTAAATTTGTAAAGGTGTTTTGTCAACCTTTAATTTCTAAGTTTTAAAAATTCTTAAATTTAGTTTTCTAATTCTTTTGTTTCATTTTAATGGAAGATCTTCCTTTTAGAAGGTCTGGTCTTCTGGGTTTTAAGATGCCACTTTCCTGACTTATGTATGTAATTTTATTTTTATTGTCTATGACACCGAAGAGATAATTTTTATAACTTAAGTTAAAGATATATATTTTACATCTCAAATTATTTGCAAAAAGGTGATTTAATAGTCAATTTTTCTTCTCACACACAATCACTATACATAGATCAGTATTTTATATTTATATTTATATTTATATTTATATTTATATGTATGATTTATATTTAGTTTATTGTGTTCAATTATAATATGTATCATGTATATCAATTTTTCATGTAATGCTAAGAGACTATTTCATACAAATGAGATAAAAGATCATTTAAGTAATATCTTAAACATTATTACAACCAGCATATGTTCATATAAATTTTGATGTCCTATGTAGTAATTAGTACTATTGCTTACAATGTTTCTACATATTTTTATTTTTAACTATGTGTATGTCTGTGTGTCTTTATATATTTTAGATAGATTTTCCATTGTTGTGGTAAAATATCACAACTAAAATCAATTTATAGAGGAAAGGGTTTCTTTAAACTCATATTCTCCCATCACAGTCCTTCATGAAGGGAATCCAGGGTAGCAACTAAAGGCAGGAACCAAAACAGAAACCAGTGAAGGAAGTTCATTACTTGCTCTTTCCCCATACTATATTCAGCCTGTTTTCTATATCTCAGGAGCACTTGTTCAGAGGTGGCTCCATCTACGATAGTATGGGCTTCCCCTATCAATCACTAACTTTAAAAATGCCTTACAGGATTGCTTATGGAGGCATTTTTTAATTGTATGTGTGTGTGTGTGCGTGCGTGTTTTAATCTTCACAGATAACTCTTGTTTGTTGTAAGTCAGTGTGGGTAGGAGCTTGTTAATGCAGGAGCCAAAGATGCCAGAGGTGTCAGAATTTCCTGGTGCTAGAGGCACAGGCAACTGTGGATGCTGGAAACTGAACTCAGTGCTAGCAAGTGAACTGCAGTCCTCTAAGATGAGTAAGTGCTCTTAACTGCTCAGCCATTTGTCTAGCCCTCAACTTCTCTTTGAGTTTAAGAGTATAATAGCATGTTTTTCTTTAGAAGGACTATTGATTTCTCTCACTTGATAAAACAATGTAATCACGTTCATTTCAAATATGTGCAGAATTTTAAAAAGTATCATTTACTCTGTGTTATTATTTGAATATGAACTTCTTTTCCTAAAACTCATGTGCTCAGTTCTTGGTCCTTCACTGGTGGCAGGTGGTAGGAAATTCAGGAGGTCGTCAGACTAACAGGAAGTAAGTAACTGCCTGTAAACCTTTGAAGGTCATAATAGTTTCCAGTGCTTTCTCCTCTCTGGTTATTTCCTTTCAGGCTGAGGTAAAGATCTCCTCCATATATGTTTGCAATAGCAGATTATTTTGTCCAAGTCTAAACAGCCATGCAAGGAAACATCTAAAGCACTGAGTTGAAATAAATATTTCTTATATTTGTCAGGTATTTTGTTTCATTGATGAAAAATTCCATGTCAAATTTAAATAAATTGTTAATTGCCTGGTTGTAGCATTTTCTTTTTAGTTTTATTAATTCACTCAAAAAAATTTAAAGCAAGTTTCATTTTACAGCAAACTTCTATACTTTCTACTTCAAAGTGGATTATTTTTTTCTCACTCAGAACCATAGAACCAGTAAACAAGCCTAGAGCTGATTGAAGAGTGAAGGAAATTTTATACTTTGGTGGGAGAAATGACTCACACATCTAACCTTGCAGGTTAAGCAAAGTATAGGGTCTGTGAAAGATTAAAAGTAGACAGGGGGCATATGTAGAAGAGGATGGCCTTGTCAGGCATTAAGGGGAAGAAAGGTCTTTGGTCCTGTGAAGACTCAATGCTCCAGTGTAGGGGAATTTGAGGGCAGGGAGGTGTCAGTGGGTGGGGTGGGTGTGGGAAAACCATCATAGAATCAGGGGGAGAGGTCCTGGAGAGATGGCTCAGTGGTTAAGAGCACTAACTGTTCTTCCAAAAGTCTTGAGTTCAATTCCCAGCAACCACATGGTGGCTCACAACCATCTGTAATGGGGTCCGATACCTTCTTCTGGTGTGTCTGAAGTGTACTCACATACATAAAATACATAAATAAATCATTATTAAAAAGTAGACAGGAAATGGCTGAATTCAATGGGTATTGCAGTTATTATCCCCCATTACATCTGGAGTCAGGTCTCATTTGCATTTAATATCCATACAGATAAATTTAATCAGACTAGGAGGAAGCTGGGTAAAATGATGATGGAAAGAAGGGACAGAGGGTGGACATGACATCATTCTTGGTTGAAACCAGTTCTTCCCAGTTCCATTTGCTTACTGCTTTAGAACTGAAGCCTGGGCCTCAAGATAGTCAGAATATTATATTGTATAAAAAAGAAAACTGGTCAACAAAAATGATTGTTTCTTAGGCTTTGAGAAGGTATATGTCTGATGATAGATATTCCTTAATATATATTATCAACACATAAGAAAACTTGAGCCTGGCTCAAATCTAGTCCTTCTTCTATACCTACAAGTTTATATGGAGCTTGGACAATGAGGGAATACTCCCTGACACTGTAAAGATATGGTAAATTCTACTGAACAAAAAAACCTCAAAAACATAGCATGGGTACAAAAAACTATAGAAGATAAATTTTGACTTACCCTGCAAGCTTTGACATACATCATGATGATTTGTTAGGAAAACTTATTTGACTAATAATAAACTTAAAAAAAATAATTATTTAGAAAAATCATTATTATACACAAAAATAAATCATATTGGGAAATTAATACCAATTTTAAAGGACTTTGAAACCTAATACAGTAGTGGTGTTTGTATCTCCTTTATTTTAAGTTAAAACAAAGAAATTCTAAATACACTTCTAAAATTAATTATCATTCTGAATAAAATGAGTTACAGATGGAGAATTCATTCATTGTTTATATACATGAAGTATGACATGTTTTAAGCAATTTTCTGGATTAATTTTTCTTAAATATCAATCCTCTAAGATTTCTTGTCTCCATATATAGCAGAGGACTGCCTGGTCTGGCCTCAGTGAGAAAAGAAGCATCTAAACATTGAGAAACTTGAAACACCAGGGAACTGGCAGGCCTTTTAGGATTGTGCGGAGAGGTGAGGGAATGGTGTCTTGAAGACATGGAAGAGGAAGAATGGAATGAGGATCTGTGTGAGGGTGGATCAGGAGGATAATAATGACTGGACTGTAAGAAAAAGGTTAAAGATAATAACAACAAAAATATTTTTTTCTCATAAATATTATTGCCATTCTAAAAACACCTACATCAGCCTAATATATATTTTAGAATTCTGTAAGTGTTTTAGGCCTTTTCTTTTCAAAGCAAAATGAAAAAATGCACAAATTATATATATATATATATAACTAAATGCCCTGGACAACAGAAAGGAAGTTGGGACATTCTAGAATGGAGACAATGTAGATAGTAATTTTTAGGGACTCTTCGACTCTATAATAGCCTTATAGCCCAGCTTTACAGAATATGACTCCTTAGGACACACATTAAAATACTAAATTTTAAGCAGAAAAATTAGATTGAAAATGTAAATTCAGAAGAAAGTCCAAAGTGTGGGCGCTTCAGTCCTTCTTAGAAAGAGTAACAAAATACTCACAGGAGCAAATATGAGACAATGTGTCGGGCAGAAACTTGAGAAGAGATCATCTAGAGACAGTCCTACCTGGAGATCCCTCCCAGATGCAATCACCGTATGCAAACACTGTTGTACATGTCCAGAAGTACATGCTGACAGGAGCCTGACATACCTGTCTCCTGAAAGGCACTGCCAGAACCTGACATTTACAGAGGCAGATGCTCACAGCTAACAATCAAACTGATCACAGGGTTCCCAGTGGAAGAGTTAGAGAGAAGACTGAAGGAGCTTGAGGACCCATGGGAAGAGCAACAAACCAACCAACAGGAGCTCCCTGGATCTAAACAGCTAGCCTGGGAACACACATGGAGGACCCATGTCTCTAGCTGTATTTGTAGAAGAGGATGGACTTGTCGAACATCAGTGGGAGAAGAGGGCCTTGGTCCCTTAAAGGCTGGATGCCCCAGTGAGGAGGAATTTGAGGGAGAGGTGGTAGGATTGGGAGGATGGGTGGGGGCATACCCTTATAGAAATAGGAGGAGGGAGGATGGGTTAAGGTGTTTTGGGGGGTGAGGAATTGGGAAAGTGGATAACATCTGAAATGTAGATAAATAAAGTGCCCAATCATTAAAAAAAGAAAAGAAAAGAAAAAAGAAAAGAAAAACAAAACAAAACAAAACAAAAACAGATAATGGAACTGGCTATGGCAGTCAAACATTTGAGATTTATTAGCAGCAATTTAACTTTACCAATATTACTGGGAATTCTTATAATTGTCAAGGACAAGAGATTGTTTAATGGGCTCATAGAACTTTAAAACAATATATTCATAAAATAAAAAGGAGGAGATATAGCCCTGTACAACCACAAATTTATTCAAATCATGTTCTTTTTATTTTTCATTAATTTTTTTTTAAAAATTAGATGTCAATGAACTTTCTGCTGAGTGTCTATGGTGCTCTACACCTAGGCATACTTATGCATAGGTAAAAGGGAAGGATCCATTTGTTGACATAAGGCATGATCCAGATCAGGTATTAAATATAGGGAAGAGGGCATGTTTGTTTTTTTTTTTCTGCAGGATGCTGAAGGAGCATGGTGGCTGCCAGAGCAATGGTGAGACATCCTGATGCCAGGACAAAGAATGATGATGACCTGAGATTCCTTGCTGAGTACCCTGACAATGGTGACTGGGAAGCTGTATTGGACATAAGTCCCGACACCGGGTAGAAACCCCCATGGGACACCTACCAGAGCTGCATTCTTTATTTTTCCCACATTTTGCACATCCAAGGTGGAGCACAAACACCCATGGACTTCAAAAACTGGGTGCCCCAGTCTGCTACAGAATGTAGCCGAGCTTCCTGCCCTGCTTGTCTGGTGCTGTGAGGAATCGACTCAGTGGAGATTCCGTGTTTCTCCCATGCTGACTGAAGCTGCAGCTGCTTAATCTCTCACCTGGAGGACTTCTGCATTCTAGACACGAGGATCCACATCTTCAAACAAGCAAGCCAGGCCACTGAGTCTGCTAAGCAAGTACAGTCTCTCCTATGGGTGCTGCTAGGGCCTCTTTCTTCCCCCTCCCTCGTTTCTATTGGCTGTGGGTTGTCCAGTCACGAGTCCACATTCCCCTGTCTCAGTCCTTCAGTGGCCTCTCAGAGGTCTGAGAGCCCATGGGCTTGAGACCATTCTGTCCCTGGCTGCCTCAGAGTGCAGGGATCCCCAATCCCTGTCATTTTTCTCGGCTGTGGGTTGTCTGGTTGTGTGCCCACATGCCCCCGTTTCGGTCCTTTGGCGGCCTCTCAGCAGTCTGAGAGCCCAAGGGCTTAAGTCCAGTCGGTCTCTGGCCAACTTCTGGCCTGGGAATCCCCAATCCAAGAGCTCTGCACCCCAGCGGAACCACACTGAGAATTTCCCATGCCAAGATCCCATGTGCTCCTGCCATGCTGAGTTACAATTCTAGCCTACCCTGTCATGGCAGACACACAGACCCACAATGCAACAGGACTCATGCCTGCGCATGCCCACGCACGAGCCTACATGGCTCCCTACAGGTTGTAGAGGATGTGGACAAAGCCAGCTCCAAGAGTACCCCAAGAACCTCTCCATGGAACCATGCGTAACCCCAGCCTAGTTCACCAGACTAGGCAAGTCTCTCTCTTTCTCTCTCCACATATTTCAGGCCAGCGTTTTCTCTCTGACTCTTAGCTACCACTAGCTCCTGCCTGGCTCAAAAGACTAGGTCCCTCTCCTCATTTCTCCCTCTCCTCCACATGTTCTCCAACTCAACAAGATGGTGGCAATTCTCTAATCTCCGTGCTCTGCCCCTCCCCCAGGGTTCCGCCTTTCATGCTCTGCCTGCTAGCTTCTCAGGAACACTGGCTCTAAACTCTAATCCCCAGTGATTTTCCCCTAGGGGTCAGTCTTTCACAGGCTGCCTGCTAGCCTAGTGTAGACTTCCCCCAATCCTCCGCCATTTGCAACGGGTTACAACCCAGCGGGTTTGCCTGAAGCAACAGGGCCAATACCCTGCTTGCCCCCTTCCCCCTTTACCTCCTAGGTCATTTGTGGCCAGCTACAGCCCAGCTGGCTTGCCTGATAGCAGAGGGTTTGAGACTCTGTCTGCTCCCTTCGCCCCTGTGTACCTCACAATTTCTTTCTCGAAACTAAAAACTCCAGGGTGAGCCATGAGAAACTGCTCACCTCCTGCTAGCTTCTCCCAGGAGCTGCCAGCTATACTCCAGCTTCCACATGTTTCCCTGCCATGGCTCAGTTTTACACATCCTTTTACTTTTTCTGACTCTCCTATCAAACACCTATGTTGGCTTTTCTTCTCTTCCTTTACGTTTAAGCTTTACCATTTAAGAAAAACAAATGGAGAATACCCTGGGCTCTCTGCTAAAACACCCAGCCACCACCATGTGGTAGCCAAGCCACCACATGGGAGAGCAGGCCCCTCCCCACTGCTTCTAAATCTGCCATTAACCTTTTCTCCACAAAAGGAATAACCACAACAATGTTTGTGCTTTCCCACCATTAATCAGTTTTCCCCCAACAGAAACATCTAAAACAACAGTGTTCATGCTTTTCAACCCAATTTTTTGTTGTTTTTTTTTGCTTTTTGTTTAAATGTCTCCTTTTCTCTTTAACACTCATGATGTATCTCCAACATTTTTTCAACTTTTAAGATTTCTTCAAGGTTCAAAAGCCATATAATCTACTTCCACAGGTTAAATCAACATGCTGATCACCATTTCTCAGCTCTTAATTAACAACTAGTTTCCTTTAACACACAAACTGTTGCTGACATAATTAATATGATCTTTTTCTTACTCAGCCATCTAAAACAGACTCAAAGGTGCCTTCAAAGACTAGAATTTCCTCAAACACCTTTGTCTTTCTAGGATCTCAATGGCACACCATGATGTGCTTGCTCCCAAGTAGCCTAATGCTTACTACACATCCTTTACAGACATCCCCCTGCTGGGATGCTGCCTCCCTGTTTTGATTATCCTACAGGTGCTCCCACAAGTCCAGCAGAGACAATGCCATTTCCTGGAACCTGCCTAGGACGCCATACTGCCTTCTCCCAACCATCTCGTTTGACTGCAGACTCCAGAGACATACTGAGACTCAGAGATCCATGCCAAGATCCAGAGACGATCACTGAGTCCTACAGACAGATTCAGACCTTCCAGCTACAAATGAACTCTTTTGCCAAAGTCAAATAGCTAAAGTTACAGGTTAGTGAGGAAAACATAATGTCTATCTAGATTAGTCAGTCAGCTATTACTACCCTCAAATTGTACTGACTGTATTCAATTGATTCAATGATCCTTGCCTTCCCAACTCCCACCCTCAACTTCCCCTTACTCTGTGACTTAATCGTGCTAACCCCTCTGGCCTACATTGTGTTTTATTTTGGCTTCCTCATCCAAAATTTTCACCACAGTGACCCCCCCTTTTTATAAAAGTAAAGGGGAGGAGATGTGGGACTGTGTAAGGGTATCCTGGTTCATGGCTGGGCATGGGCCTAGAACCCCGAGACTCTACATGAGAACTGGAAGGAGTTTGGAGTGCCCCCAGAACCCAGGGTCCTGAAAAGCAGTCTAGTCTCCATAAACTTACATTGTTAAGTCAAGTAGGCCATTACAGCCCCTCCCAAAGTGCACAGGTAGAGGATGTGACTAGAGGCCTCAGGCCCTAGGGATTTACATACTAATGAAGGCCAGAGGGCGGAGCAAATTAAGGATGCCTCCCCAGATCCTCCCCTGATCCTCCCCCTTTCTCCCTCCCTATTTAACTTGGGACTCTCCCGGGTTTTATGGGGGGTACAACCAGATCCATCTACCATCCACCATGATAATAAACCCTTTTGGAACCAAGGACTTCCTCATGTCATTGGGGCCTGCTGCCACCAAAGCCTCCAGGCCTCCGGAAACCTAGACCTCCTCCTGCATGTGGGAATTGAAGTGTGTGGAAAGCCTCCGGACCTCCACCACTGCAGTGGCCCTTATTTTTCCCCACTGAATATGACAAGGGCCAAGGACAAGGAAGTAGGCTTCAGGCGGGAATCTAACATTAGGCTAAAACAAAGAAGTAATTTCAGGTAGGAATCTAAATCATAGGCTAGAACAAAGAATTGATTTCAGGCAGGAACCTAAATTTTAGGCTAGAACAAGGAAGTAGGCGTCAGACATAAAAATGACCTTGGGCTATGATAGGCAATTAGGCTCAAATACTTTGGTCATCCTGATAAGCCCTTAGAAGCAGTGATCACAGGAGTGTTTAGGTAATTGGGTTTAGTGCCTTCCCTTTTCTTTGACTATTTGTTTTTATTGTCTTGCTTGTTCCCTGACTAGTTGCATCTATTGTATTGTTTGACCCTCAACCTAGAACTGACCTTAATTACATGCATGTATGTAAAATGGTATAAAAGCATAAAGTAGAAGGAGGGATGATATAGGGGTTTCTAAGGAGGGGAAATGGTGGAAGGGGATGACATCTGCATTGTAAATAAATAAAATATCTAGTAAAAAATTAGAAAAAGAAAATAAAATGTAATTTCTAGTACTGTGGTTGCTGGGTCATAGGAAGAAGAGATGATCAAAGTGTAAAGGAGTATCCACCTACAGAAAAATCTCCAGAACAACATCAAATCTCCTTTCAAGGTTAAAGCATGAATTTTTCTAAAGGGGAACAGTGTTGACTTCTGAATATTCACAAGAGTCACTATAGCTTAAATGACAAGAGCTTAAGCTTCACCTCTGGAGATATAATATCAGATAAACAACTGGCCTCTGTCCTGACAGATCCAGACAGCTACTCTGCCAATCCACTTATTAGTGGATGTATCTATTTCAAGACCATTGCTAGTCACCCCACTTCCTAGATTTACTTCCATTGTTTCCTTAAAAAGCTTGTTTCTGAAAGCAGGGTAATCACTTATAAACCTCCAGTTATGCCCCAAATTTTGTACTCTACAAAATTTCTAACATTCTCTACAAATTGAAAGGAAAGATAATTACATGTACTTCCGAGTAGTTGACCTCAATCAATCTTATACTAAATAGCATTCAACAACTGATTTAAAGGGAGAATGATTTGAAATACATGTTAAATGTGGAGATTAACAAAATGTGGGGCAATGCCCACTTAGATAATGAAGTTTAACTTGGAAAATATGCTGATAGAGTAAGAAATGGTTATAAAATTGACCTCCTGGAAGTGTTTAGACCCTGGAAGGCAGAGTTGAATATACCTAGAGTCTTAGTTACTTTTCTTGTCATTAGGATAAAATTCTCTGACAGAATCAACTTAAGGAAGGATTGATTCACATTTGGTGGCAGTTCCAGGTTATATAGTCTATCACAGTGGGGGCATCATGTTGACAGGACCTTGAGGCAACTGACCACATTATACAAAATGTCAAGGATCAGAATATGGTGTGGGGATATCCATGCTTAGCTAGTTTTCTCCTCTTAATGCAATGTTAAACCTAAACCAGGAGTATAACACACCCCAGATTTAGGGTAGTTCTTTGTACCTCAATGGATCTAATTAAGACAATTCTTCACATGTGATTACTGAAACTTGTCTCCTAGGTGACCCTAGATCCTGTAAGTTGAAAATAAATATTAAACATTACAACTAATAAATCCTATAGAATGTTCCATCTCAAGCCTGGCACCAGAGTAAGAAAAGGTCAACAATTTAAAAATCTGAAGCCAATCCTTCACCATTAAAAAGAGAAAACAGATAGAAACTCATACTTTAATGACTGTCTGAGGATATTACCTTTCAAGATCATGAACAAAATCATTACTCTTTACTGAAAATGTTCTCACAATGTTAGTCCTTTCAAGTTTACATTTTGTGGGATAAATCATACCTTTTGGCTGCACAATGTCTGTGTTTCCTACATATTATCTTATTTGTATTCAAAAGAATAGGGTTTCTTTTATGTATAAAAATATTCCAAAGTCTTTTCATTTCCAAGATCATTGTTCTTTACACATTCAAAACATTAAATACATAAAAATACCAATGAGAAAGTTAAAAAATGATGAAGGAATAATTGGGCACAGGGGATTAGTCTCTACTATTATCAACACAAAATTAATCAAATACTAAATAAGAGGCTTAAAGGCAAGTTTTAATATAGAAGTACATGAAGAATTAAAAAATATTAATTGAAATAACCATAAAGTAATATTAATGGAGATATGTATTTGAGGACTTTACTTTGTTTTTAACTAATACGTGAAATAAAATAATACAGTACTCAGGGAGGCTTGTTTTTAAAAGATATGTGAGTCATACATAATCCTAAAATTGAAATAAATGAAAATATGCAATTATAATACCTAAACTTTGCAGCCAAGAAAATTTTATATTATACTAATCATTGAATCTCAGTGACTATTTATGTTCATAATGCTTCATTCAGTGAAAGAATAATAGGCTTAGGTGATTTAATAAACATAAAGGATGGAATTTAAACTTTTCTATTCACCAGTGATGTTTATGTGACTGATACAGCTCTTGTTCCAAGAGTATCTGTTATAACAAGGAAATAGAATATCAGTAGACTATCTGATCCTTTAAACTGTAAACTCCTACAGTATCATGTTATGAGGGACTTCTTGGATCTAAGATGCTCCTAGGGTAGTAAAGGAACTACTGAATTTTATTGCTCAACATTAAATCAATTATCAAAATTACACATCTGTGGACATGATTCATTCTGTCATGAATAGTTTGGAAAGGGAATTACATTCTCCATAAATCCTGTTCCACATCCATGTATGATCAATGGGAGGTTGGTTTAGTTACTTTATAGCTAACAGCTCTGACTATGTAGACTACTAATTTTAAAGACATGCTAAGAACAAGAGAAGTTGTCTTCCCCAAAGAAGAACACATTCACTGGATATAAACTATCAAATGATCAGTCCTGAAAATATACATACAAGTAACATTATCACCTGGTCAGGAAGAAAAAAGGCAAATTTCATTTCTATTGGACAAAAAATTTAATGTTTGTTGACTCCATTTATTTTCAACGTAACTCTAGTTTTTCTATATAGAGATTTGGGGGAGAAGGGGGGAAATATCTTGTTTTGTACACCAGTGTAGGTTTAAAAATTATTATCTACCTGCCTCAATCTCTTGAATGCCTAGACTTGTACATTTCTATGTCTGATGTTTTCTTTGTTTTCTTGTCTGGATTGAATGTAGTTTTTATTAAGTTATAGTTATTTTACCCACTATTAATGCTATAGGTTCTGTCTCTCCCATTATAGCCAATAGTATTTATTTTACAAAATTGATGACTTTGACACTTAATGCCTACATGTGATTATTTCTAAAACATTATTCCTATTGTCAATAGAAACTGACTATTTTCATTCTTATACAAACCCAGGTCCTCATGTTTGCATGGCAAAACTCCACCAATGGAATCATTTTTTTCTCCAGGCCAGAATTCCTATTGTAAAAACTTACTCCTTCAATTCATGTATTTACTCCATTTTGTCACAGGTCCTTGGAGATAATTAATCTTAGATGAGATCATAAGAGTCATATTTATGAAGATATTAGTGACATTATAAGTGAGGCTAAATTTGGCATACTTTTCATGTCTTACCAGATAATATGTAGGATCATGTCATGACATAGTGGACAGGTACTCACTAGATGTCAGCACCATGCCTAAGATTTTTCAGTTCCCAGAATCCCTAGTAAAATGTACATCAATTCTATATCAGTTATTCAGTTTTAGCCACAGAAAAATGTTATGCATAGAAAATTAGTACTATTAGGTGGCAGTATTCATTTATGTATTATTTACTTTTGTTGATAGGACAAAATGCCATAAAACAAAGTGACTGATACAAAGAAAGAATTATTTTCCCACTCCCTTCCATAATGATGGATAAGGTATGGATATAGGTAGCTGGAAGAGGAAACTTCATCCTCAAACACAAACAGTGGAGTAGCCAAATAGAAATAGTATATCAGACTCCCTGCAGCTAAAACAAGGCCCATAAACTCTTTTTTTGGGGGGGAGTTATTTTTTTATTATATTTTCAAATTTTTTTCTTTTTTTATAATTTATTTTTTCTCAAATCGTAATTCATTTCACACAGGGGTTATAAACACAGAAAGGCAGGATGTGGGGAAGGGAATGACACTGGAGTGTGGGTGGTCGGGGGAATACAGATATCATCAGAACTGGGTATCAGCTGGGTGAAGGTTCAGGGGACAAGACACTATGACTCTCCATAAACTCTTAATATACATTTCCTGTTCAGTACTTCCATCAGTAAATTTGCACTTCCTGCTGGTTCTGTAATGTTTCCATGCAGTACAGGAATCTCGACTAACTAATCAAATATGTAAGACTGTGCGTGACATTTCTTATTCAAGCAAGCACCGCTTACAGATACTTTGTTTTACAGGAGCATCTTTTGAACTGTTAATAAGTAGAGGCCAGACTACTTCTCAAGTGCATAATGGACAAGCATGTTTCAACATGAATACAGGATGTGGACGAACTTTTTGAAGGCTCAGTAGAGAAAAGAGTAGAAACTCGCATATGTCACAAAGAAAATGTATATTACAAACACAGTGTTGACAGAGGTGTGAGTAGTGAATGATTGGTCAGAATTAAGAGTGTTAATTAATAGACTACTTTTATTTAAACAAAGTTGTGAGGAGTGTAGCTGCATGAACTCATAGGGTAGCTATTACTTTCCAGGACACAGATTGTGGTCTAGTGAACTGAGTTACCAGGTAGAAGAAACTTTTATATAGCCAATCATTCCAGCCATGGTGAAGCTAACTAAACTTCCTGCAGGTAAAGGGGACAGCAGAGGAAGATGGAAGGAAAAATTCTCAACCTGTGTCCACTGTACAGAATGAGAGAGAATTTTTTTTTCAGAAGAAGAAACTCGAGGTCTATCAAAGCATTTGTTTTTCGAAAGAACGTTATGGATGAAGAATAAGTTAGACAATGGGAGATAGACTAGAAAGATATTTCAGAGATTTTTCCATGATGCCCTTCCTATCACATACATAGAGCAATGCAGAATGGTTTTTGAAGCATTACCCAGACTTTTCCAGATTATATTTTCAGGGCCCTAGATGTATCTGCTACCAAATTTCTCAATCATGTTAATAATGCTAATAACGAATCTTTCTTTATCTCATAAGACTTGCTCATATGTAGCAGGAAATATTCAAAAAGGTCTGCCGCTGGTTCTCAGCTCTGCAGCCATGTTCCTGCTCTAGAGTCTGGCACCGGCTGGCTGCCTCAGTGGTGCTGGCTCAGGGCCCTCAAGACTTTGGTGTGGCTGCTGGCTCTGCCAGGCAGCTCTGTGGGATCCATGGTTCTTGGCATGGCCCCTGAGCCAACTCTGACACCCCAAAGGTGCTGGGCTTAACCCCAGACAATAACTGCCATTCTCGAGGTAGATTTCATGATACCCTATACCAGGTAGAAATAAGACTCTTAATGCTTAAAGTTAAATAATGGAATTTATAGATCAGCAAATACTCAAATCACAAGATGCCCACACAGATTAGACAAGTTATTCCATCTGTCCTAACCTTTTCATATCATCTCTGTCAAAGGCTGGTTAAAGCCACACTAGTTAACATCAGCTGCCATCTCTGCTGCCTTTCTCTCTTCTCATTTCTCCCTGCCTTCTGGTCTCTGCTTCCCTTAGCTCCACCTCACTTTTCCCTACCCAATCATAGGCCTCCCACTGCAAATAGATTGGGCAGGGAAATTTATGCCACATTCATATTTTTGAGATATTTATGAGAAGGCTATTAGAATTGAAATATAGCTATAGGAAAGAATGCCAGAACATCTTACTATCATGTGTTAATAGTTAAACAAAGTGGAGCTGTCAAGAAATAGTTAACAGATAAAATGACTCAAAGAAAAATTAAAAGATAACACTAGGTGACCAAGAGGTTGTTCAACTAATCAGAACATTTGCTATTCCTGCACAGGACTTGGATTGGATTTATAATGCTTGCCTTACAGCTACTATTCACTTTGTCTTTAGAGGATATGACATTACCTTCTGGACTCCATGGGATCCTGCACTCATATATTGCTATACAAACACACAGATATACACACACTCATGCATGCACACACACACACACACACACACATGCACACACGCACATACACACACACACACACACACACACAAATTTAAAAAATACAAAAACTAATAATACAAGGCTATGTAATTTAACATGAAATCTCTTGCTCACATCAACCAGAAACATTAACTTCAAATTGGTTTGTGTGATAGAAGATCCCAGGGCAATGTCCATATGTATCACAATTTAAGGTAAGAAAGGTTAAGGAACCCACACATATATACTTAGGTTATTTTAAAATCAAACACCAAGCACATGATGATAGCCATGCTGGCATAGAATTTTATGGATCATACTATACACATTATTAAGTTTTATTTAAATTTTAAAGAAAACCATTGTTATACCAGTAAATAAGTTAAAAATCTTAGAACATGCCACCTACTAATTCAAATGTTAAGTATGTTTTTATTTGCCAATATTGTTCCTTATGTGCTATTTAATTTATAATAATTCAGAGGATTTTCTTTACAGTATAATTATGATGGTTTTGTGTAAATTGAAAGAGTCTGTATGTATTATTCTGTCATGTTCAGAGGAGATGTTTGGAATAAATTAACATTTTAAACTCTCATTTGCCTGTACACTTATAAGCATAAGACCACTTGCAGGAGAGCAGGAAAGATAGCTCAGTGGGTAAGAGCTTCCTGCACAAGCTAGAGGATCTTTGTTCTGATCCTAACACCCACCAAGAAGATGTCGGTGGCTGTATAAGCCTATGATCACAGTGCTTTAGGAATGATGGTGGTGGGAAGGAGACAGAAGGGTATTTGGGACTTATTATGTATCAACTACCTCTGGGTTAACTGAAAGACACTGATTGAAGAAAATAGATGGAGAGACATAGAAGAGGACATCAGATATCATTTTTGTCACCCCTTCCACAAACAAGTGGAAAATAAAACAATTTGAGGCGTGATCTTCAAAATTGTCTTTGTAGATGAGCTATTAAGTCTGCAGAATGTTGTGTACTGTATAGTACAAACATGAGTTTGAAAAGCATGACAACATGAGGTTGGTGTTTTGATTTGCTTTTAGCAAAGAATGGTATAACAGACTGTTAAAATTAAGGATTGTAGATTCACATTAAATCACAACACTTTATGTTTATAATTTTCAGAAGTCAATTAGTTTGTGTGTATAGCTTTTTGCATGTTAACATGCAGTGTTCATTAATAAAACATAGTTTTTCTTTATTATAAAGAAAGCGAATGTTCCATACATCACCCCAGAGAAAGACCATTTAGAAATAAATAAGCAATGCCTAAGGAAATGTGTAATTTAGCAAAAATAGCTGCCCAAGTTGAGTTATCTTTGGGGAAAGGAAATAGGAGATAAACAGCTATCCTGAAGGGAGTACATTTGAAAATAAATTAAACATTTCACAACTTTAGAGAGAGATCAAGTGTTGGCTCTTACCACCCAGCAGCCATTCACAACAAAGAACACCCAAAAGACATTTAAACAAATATTTGTTCTTTTGTACCCCTCTTTATCAGTTTTCTAAATTACTCAAAATCCATTAATGACCTCTGGTATTTTGGAATTGATGTAAATGTAGCCTTGTGTTTCTAATATTCACATTTTTAGTTTTTTGCCAAATATTTTTGATTTTTCTTAGGTCAATATAGGCATTCATTTTTTTCTTTAAGGGTTAAAGCAAAATTTTTATGTTTGAAATTTGACACGTATATTCTTATTCATGTCTGAAGTTCACTACAATTTTTCTCCTGTTTAAACATTACAATAAGCTTAAATCTATGCTAAAAAGTAACATTACATTGAATTTTGTTGTTTGTTTTTAAAAATCTGTCTTTAGAGATCACCATCTTAAATTTAAGTAGACAAAGAGTGTAGGACTCATTAAATTATTGTAGTTAAGGATATGTGTTCTATTTAACATCAAGTGTTTTATGACTAAAACAAAGCATAACAAAAGAATAAACTCCACAGACTTCTTCAGACATCTTTTTCTTTGCTTTCATGAAATATCCATGTCGCTAGTAGCTACACAAATACGTAGAAGACTTTTAATCTTACATTTTGTATTTACCCTACTAGCAAAGAGCAACCTTATTTATTCACATTTACACAATTACCATCGGCACTTTTGTTAATTTCCTAAATCATAAAGTTAAATTTAATAAATCCAGATATGTTCACCTTAGTCACCCTATTAAAGTAGGCTTCCTTTAAAGTAGAATTATGAGTAGATATTATTTGCATATAGGTTAGCTGGAATACCGCAAGCACAACATATTTTATTAGGAAAATATTAGAGTGAGTTTACTGAAGAGGGATAGATAGCATCTTCTGTGTGCATATACTCCCCCTATAACCTCCTCAGATCAGCTATTATAGTCTTTAGAAATGCTATAGGGAGGCAAAGAAAAACAGACTACAACAGATAGAATCTGTTACTTAACAAATAGAAATAATAAAGCTTTAGCTCATAAATTAACCTTATGTTTATCTTTTCTTCAACATTTTAGTTTACTTTTATACTTTTACACTTTTTATACTTTCCATATATATATATATATATATATATATATATATATATATATACACATATAATCTGATCTGATATAATTAAATTTCATTATGTTGTAAAATGAAGATTTTACATTTGTTCCTCATTAACTTACCTCCCCACTGGTCTACCCTCTAACTGTTCCACATCCCATATCTCCTCCTCAGGCCCTTCTCTCTAGGAGAATGTCCCTATCCCCCACCCCTCTACCCCACCTGACCTCTAAACTCCCTGTAGCCTCCAGTCTCTTGAGGGTTAGGTGTGTCATCTCTGATGGAACACAGACCCAGCAGTCCTCTGCTGTACATGCATTGGGGGCCTCATATCAGCTGTGGTATGTTACCTTTTAGGTGATCCAGTGTTTGAGAGATATCAGTGGCCCAGATTAACTGAGACTGTTGGTCCTCCTACAGTGTTGCCCTCTTCCTCAGCTTCTTTCAGCCTTTCCTTAATTCAACCCAATCATGACATTTAGAAGAGGTACAGTATAAAGGTTCTCATGTCTGTGACTCTTAGGATATATATAATATCAGTAGAAAGACAATAAATGAATAATAATAAGTGATTAGACAGCTGGCAAGACTATGTCAAGGAGCTGGTGTGTAAATACGATGTTAGAAGTTATCTACTAAAAATAGATCTGCCCCTGTGTCATTGCTGGTTATCTGTCACAGATGAGCTGCTGGGATTTCAAACACAAAGAATTGCAATAGTATATAATAAATAATTTGATCCTATATTCCTGAATTATCTCATATTCAATAATCTCAAATCTAGGAAAGAAGAGCAAGTAATAAAACTAGTCTTCCACTGTGAGGATTTTTTTTGTTATTTAGTATTTTTAATAACTCCTATTCATAATAGTGTTATTAAAGGTCAGTTAATGAAATCACTTAATAAATTATCTTCTAATTGGTTACTTCAATGTTTATGTCCAAGATTCAGTTAGATTTTGGGGTGATCTCATTTCACATTTGTTTTTAACATCAAATGAATTTTCTGTTTCTCAAATATTTATAAAATTTAAACATAACTTCTGCTTATGTACAGAAAAAATTTATTTTCCAAAGTAGAATTCTTACTTCTAACATCCTTTACTAACTGTGTTATTTCTAGGCAGAGTGCTCAAAAAAATGTTTATATTTTAGATTTATGTCATTCATTCACACCTAAGTGGAAACCTGTTGAACATGCTACTGGAAACAGGGACAAGATTCAATGAAAACCAGGTGTTACGTATATTGTAATTCTTGGCCAGGATAAAGAGTCTTTGTATAATGTGAACATAGGAAGCTTCTAGACAATAATTTAGTGGATATTGAAATTAATTATTAATTTTCATAGGAATTATATAACTAATGGTATCAGAAAATAAAATTATTCCATTATTTTAAGAGTAATCACTAGTAATTTTTTAATTAATTTTTTAATTAATCTTTTATTGGATATTTTAATTACATTTCAGATGTTATCCCCTTTACCCATTTCCCCCCCTACCCAGGAACCCCTTATCCCATCCCCCTCCTCTTGCTTCTATGAGGATGTGCCCCCACTCACCTATCCACTCCTGTCTCCTGCCCTTGAATTCCCCCACACTGGGGCATCCAGCCTTCACAGGACCAAGGACCTCCTCTCCCACCTATGCCTGACAAGGCCCTTCTCCACTACATATATAACTTGTGCCAAGGGTTCCTCCTTATGTGCTCCCACGCTGGTGATTTAGACCCTGTGGGCTATGGTTGGTTGGTATTGTTCCTCTCCCCATTGGGCCACAAACCCCTTCAGCTCTTTCAATCTTCTCTCTAACTCCTCCATTGGGAACCCTTTGATCAGTTCAATGGTTAGCTGTGAGCTCCACGTCTGTATAAGTCAGGCTCTGGCAGACCTCTAAGGAGACAGCTATATCAGGCTCCTGTCAGCATACACTTCCTGGCTTCCACATCAGCATCTGCCTTTGGTGGCTGCACATCGGATGGATACTTAGGTGGAGAAGTCTCTGGTCGGCTCCTCCTTCAGTTTCTGTCCCACACTTTGTCTCCATATTTGCTCCCATTAGTATTTTGTTACTCCTTCTCAGAAGGACCAAAGCACCCACACTTTAGTCTTCCTTCTTCATGAGCTTCATGTTATCTGTGAGTTGAATCTGCAGTATTGTGAGCTTTTGGGCTAATATCTACTTATCAGTGAGTGTATACCATGTGTGTCCTTTTGTGATTGGGTTACCTGACTCAGGATGGTATTTTCAAGATCCATCCATTTACTTAAGAAATTCATGAATTCATTGTTTTTAATAGTAATACTTCATTGTGTAAATGTACCACATTTTCTATATCCATTCCTCTTTTGCAGGACATCTGTTTTGTTTCCAGCTTCTGGCTATTATAAATAAGGGTGCTATGAACATAGTAGAGCATGTTCCCTTGTTATATATTGGAACATCTTCTGGGTATACACCCAGGAGTGGTATAGCTGTGTCCTCAGGTAATGCCATGTTCAATTTTTGACAAAGGAGCTAAAACCATTCAGTGAATATAAGACAACATTTTCAACAAATGGTGCTGGTTCAACTGGAGGTCAGCATGTAGAAGAGTGGAAATTGATCCATTCTCATCTATCTCCTTGTACAAAGCTCAAGTCCAAGTGGATAAAAGACCTTCACATAAAACTAGATACACTGAAACTAATAGAAGAGAAGGTGTGGAAGAGCATCGAATACTTGAGCACAGAGGAAAAGTTCCTGAAGAGAGCACCAATGGCTTATGTTCTAAGATCAAGAATTAACAAATGGGACTTCATAAAATTGTAAAGTTTCTGTAAGGCACAGGACACTCTCAATAGGACATAACGGCAACCAACAGATTGGAAAAAGATCTTTATCAGTCCTACATCTGATAGATTGCTAATATCCAATATATACAAAGAACTCAAGAAATTAGACTCCAAACAACCGAATAACCCTATTAAAATTGAGGTACAGAGCTATAGAAAGAATTCTTAACTGAGGAAACTCGAATGGTAGAAAAGCACCTAAAGAAATGTTCAGCATCCTTACTCATCAGGGAAATGCAAATCAAAACAACCCTGAGATTTCACCTCACCCCAGTCAGAATGGCTAAGATCAAAAACTCAATTGATGGTGAGAATATGGAGAAAGAAGAACACTCCTCAATTGTTGATGAAATTGGAAGCTGATACTATCACTCTGGAAATCAGTCTGATGGTTGCTCAGAAAATTGGACAAGTAAAGTTATTTTTATTCAGGAATTTGTGATCTTATTCTAAGGATATTTTTAAAGTAATTTGTTTAAAAAAATGAACATGTAAACTTGCTCTTTTTTGTGGTAAACATTTTGTTACTGGTTGCAGTTATATGATCTTTTTCCTGGGATAAGTAAACATCTATCTATCTATCTCAGATAGGAAAACAATGACAGACAAAAGTGAGGTGTCCATCAAGACCAACCTGGTGAGCTAATGAGTTTTACTGATGTTACTTAGATAATATGGATGACTCAAAGGCAACTCGGCTGATCTGTGCCTCTTCTAGCCAGCTCATTTTGTTTTTGCTTCTTCCAGACAGCTTTGGTGTTCTGTGCCCATTGTATGTAGCTCAACTTGTTTGAGAATATCTACTAATAGTTTCTGGTACTTTTATATATGTTTAGGGAGGAAAGATACTGATGAGTCTAATCAGTTTTAGAGACTGTCTGAAGCTTTTGAGCTATTTACTTACTGAGCATACAAATTTTAGGATTGAGCACTGGCTACTCTTTTCAAATGATCAGAGCTGAAATTCCAGCACTTAGATGACAGTTCACAATTACTGTTCCAGTAGATGTGACACACTCATAATGACACACATGGAGACAGAACACAACACCAGTATAAATTAAAAAAAAAAATTTAGGATTGTTTCACCTCCCTAAAATTCCTAATAATTTTCACTAGCATCCATCTAAGATGGAGTATTTATCTTGAAGGAAATTGCTACATGACAATTGTACATATAAGGGAATGGTTAAGTCTTTAATATCTTTCAGAGTCTTCCTATCTGCACAGTGAGGGAATTTATAGTATGTGATCTTTATGGTAACTTTCATATTTATAGGTAGATCTTTCAAAAGATCCAGAGACCTTTGCAAACTGCACATTTACTTTTATGAAGTAGTCCTTTTGATATGATGCTATTTCATAAAAATATCATTAAATAATGAATAAAATCAGCCAATCTTTTATATTTCATGACTAAAGATATGAGTTCTATGATATAGAAAGAATGCATTAACACTTTCAAAACTATAATTCAGATATACAATAAGAATTTATTGGGGGCTTATGTTGATATGCAATATGTTTTCTTTTTTTCTTTAGACTTTCTTTTTTTCTGTTTGTGTTTAAATGTTATTTGTATATTAGTTATTAAATATTTCAATTCTACTTTTTAAAAATATTGCAAGGTGTCCATATATTTCATTGGAGCTATTGATTTAAGCTTTGAAAACAACTATGCTCATCCACTATGTATATACAATCTCTATTTAAATTCTGTTCTATACAGTTACTAAAATTGTAAAATTATCAGGAATTTGAATGACAAATCACTAGGTTATTTTTTTTTACCACAAAACAATTACTATCTAAGTTCAATTTCTAGCACCTATGTAAAAAGTCTATAGGTCATATTGGGAAGACAGAGATAGCATAATTTGCGAGACTTTTCTGATCAACAAGTCTTTCCTAATTTGTGAGTCTTTCTAGGTTCCAAAAAACAAGGTAGATGGCTCTTGAGTAGTGACACCTGAGGTTGATGACTGAGCTACATGTACTTGAATATACATGAGCAAACACACACATACACACATACACACACACACACACACATACACACACACACAAACACACACACACATACACACACACACACACACACACAAAGATACTCACACAAACATGAAAAAAAGAAAGCAACTAACATCATAACCACATCACCACACCATCTGGCTAGAAATAAACAAGAACAGTACAGTGAGCAGCACTGATTTTCTCTGTCAAATTGAAGACTGCAATCCTATAGTTATATTGGAGATTTGAAAACCAATGGTACCCTTGTAGGTAAATAGAAAATATACCATCATAAATTAATTAAAATATAGCCTTTTTTATAACACCACTTCTTAAAATTACTTTTTGTTTTCTATAGTCCAATCATTGTCCTCATCCTGGTCTACCCTCCCACAGTTCCTTATCCCATTCTTCCTCTCCCTGTCTCCAAGAGGAAGTCCCCTTCCCTCAAACCCCATATCTGCTTCTGTCCCCAACCCTGTCCCAGCCCCCTGTACCCAATCAGGCCTCTCCACTCCCTGGGGCCTCAAGATTCTCAAGGATTTAGGCACATTTCCCAGTGAGGTCAGACCAGGCAGCTCTCTGCTCTACATGTGTTGAGGACCTTAGACTAGCTTATGCATGCTTCCTGGTTGGTTGGTCATTGTCTGAAAGATCTCAGGGGTCCTGGCTGGTTGAAACTGCTGGTTTTCCTTTGGGGTCATCCTCCTCTTCAGCTTATTCCAACCTTACTCTAACTCATCCACAGAAGTCTCAGACTTCAGTCCAATGGTTGGGTATAAATATCTGCAAGACCACTATTCTTAAATTATGACTGTACATGACATAAAATTAGGTACTTATTGAATTTTAAGAACAAATTTAAAATATTTTTGACAACATAGACCAAGGTATTTATTTTAAAAGATTGATGTCTCATTTTTGCATACTAAGAGTCAAAGTAGTAGACATTGGATTACAATGTTCAAAATACCGAAGAAAAAGAAAATAAGACCCAATATTATTATCATTGCTATAATATTATTCCAGAATCAATATAAGCTGAAAGAAAGAGTTGTGAATGCTAAAATTCAAGAAAGAAAAACAGAAAAAGAAAATTTCTCTTGATAACCATTTCTAGATGATACAAAATGAATAAAAGTCACAAATTCAGGACTTTTTCATGGTTATCATTACAACTGGCAAAGCTGAGGCCATTTGTTTATAAAAAAAAGATAGCTCATCAAAATTTATTTGGTGATGCTTGTTGTTGGTACTGGGAAGTTTTTAAAGAATTTTCTTTAATCTTATCAAAACTCTATAATATATATATTATTACTCTCTCCACTTCGTGCAAAAGAAAAATGGAATTGTGAAGTGATAAAAGCAATCAGTTTACATTACAGGAAAATTGGTTTGATTGCAATAACAGGAATCAAGCTTCTCCCATATTTAAATAAATTGGTGTCTTTCCCCTTCTACCATGGTCAAGGTCATTATAGAACATATGGTGGCCATAGCAAACATCAGAGAGGATTGTTGGAGAAGCTATTTGAATTTTGGTATGATTTATCTAATTCAAATGTATGTTTTCATTTATATTTATAGAAATTTTCATTTGCATTTCCATTGCCACATATAAATATACCATAGTGTTCTTGGTTTTTGCAGTTTAAATAAAAATTATAAATGCATAAAATTTATGCATATATGTAATACATAACATTTACATAACATATCCTTACAAAATACATGCGATATAACAAAACCAGAGCTATACCCATATCTTTGCCTTTATGCACATATAAACTATTGTGAATAAAACCCCTTAGAGTTCATAGTTTGACAATTTTATGTAGGTGAACTGAAAAGTGTTTCCTGAAGACATATTTAGGACTTCAATCATTTTGAAATATTTTATGATTAACTCACTTAAAATTTTTATGATCTAATTTCAGGATGTTGTAATCCCTAAACTTGCTATTTGGTAATTGGATTATATGTTGCCTTTAGGATAGACTGGAAAGGAAGAACACATTATTTTACAACCTAACATGCTGGTGGAATTTTACAGTTTAAATGCAAGTTTATGCCACAGCTTTTCTTTAACATTTTATTTTGGGTGATAAGAAAATGCCAGATGGCACTTTGAATATTCTATATGAAAACCTAGTCGGTAATGTCAACAAGTTCAGTGACCACCTTTTTAATTTTCTAGTTTTGCAGATGACAGTTGTTGGCAGTGATCATGTTCGCACATACCAGGTGTCCTTGTAGCCTTCCCTTCTAACAACCTTTGACCTCCTTTAAACCTTCACTAATTGAATTTTCATTTTCCTTTGTATCTTACTAACAATATTCTCAGGAGAGATGCCTGTTGTTTCAACAGCAATGTCATAGATTTCAGACACATTTTATTATTGTGGAAACTGGTCTAACCATGGTTGCCACGCAAAGCACATCTCAAAGTGTCACATAGTGGCTTAAATTGTCACCAGTCTTTTATGTTGTGAGAGACTTGTATTCTGGATAGATTAAATTTGATCAGTTTATAACTGCTCATATGTATGTTAACAAAATTCAGAATAGACTTTTGATTTTAAAGATAGCTTATTCATGTGGCTTTGTGGATGTGGTTATCTTTCTTTTCTATGCAGAAACTCTTCAATTATCAGCCATTGCTGGCTATTAATTCCTTTAGGCTATGTTTATCATAACTAATTTCTCAATTGTGAAGAATAACTTCGATGGATATTAGTTAAAGTTTGTAGTGATTGTTCTCTAGAGCTTGAAGTGCATTATTCCATGTCTTCAGGGCTGTAGTTTTTACTATTCTCTAAACATTTTGCTATTATATTTGAAATATTCCTAATGTTCAAGTGGAATTAAATTACATATTGATTCTGAAGTTGTTTTTCCATTTTGGACTTGTTGGAGGGACCAGGTTTGATCTACAGCAATATCATAAGAAGACAAAAGTATCTGTAGACGCATCCGAACTCAATACATATAACCATTATAAAAATACAGTAATGACCAACTAAAAGCCATCACTTCTTCATGTCCAAAACTTTGCTAGGAAAAAGCCTACAATTATAATATGGTACATAGTTAGATATTAAGTACTAAGCATGGAAAGAAAAGCAAATGTATAAAATAAGAAGGCAATTTATTTGAACACAACAGAAAAAAATAGGGAAGCAAACCAAAAGAATATGGGACAATAAAAAGAAAGGGAAGAGATAATAGTAAAGTAATGCATGAAAATGATAAAAAGGCATAGACAGATAATACAAGCACCTGAAGGGTGGGCACCTGCTCAGAGGAGAAGAGGAGGAAGAGGTGGAGGGAAACATTATGGAAGTGTGTGACTAGGAGGGGGACAGTAAGCAATATGCTAAGTGAGATTCTAAATTAAATTTTGCAAAAAGAATTTTCTTCTGCATTTTAACCTAGAGATTACATAATATAATATTGTGAGTGTAAAACAATGGACTGTTTTTAAGACTCCTAAAATACCATTGGCATATTAAATTTGCTTAACTCTGTTCCGATTCTCTTTACCTGCTTCATGCAAGAATATTATGTACATATGCATATATATGTATATATAGTTATGAATGAACTATAACTAAAAATATCAGCATGTATCTGTCTAGTGTTTATAATTTTTGTTTATCTATATTGTTATTTTTACATCAAGAACAATCTAATTAATGTTACTCTATTTTTTAATTTCAAGATTAACATTTAATTCCTTCTGTATCCTCTTTTCCAAACCCTCCCATATATGCCTCCCATCTCTGCTTTAAGTTCATAGTCTCCTTTTTGCACTAATTTTTATTGCATGTATATACATGTATATTCCTATATATAACCTGTTTAATTTGAAAGTGAATTGTGTATGCTTTTAGAGTTGAATATTATTAAATTTTAAGAGACATATCAGCCTAGGAGAGCTCTAAATACATCTACTGTCAGTCCCATCCCTAATGTTAACATTAACACATGCACTTTTGTTCATTTTTACTTCATAGCCTCTCGCAGAATAATCTGTTGACACGCCTGTTGAAACATTGTCTTGATTAATAACATTGGTGGGAAAGTTAATCCCATTATTGTTAATGTTACCATGTGATCCTGCTTTTTTTTTTCTAAAACTATAATACAATACAACACAACAGGAAAGAAACAACAGCAGCAGCAACAACAACAGCAACAGAAATTAAAAAATAAAGTGAGGAAGTCGTTGGGAGAAAACCAGTTAACAGCATTTCTCCATGTTTTACTCTTCATTTGAGGTTCCTACCCTTAGCTCTTGCTCATTTCTTTCAGTGATGAACTGTGACATGGAAGTGTAACCAAATACACTGTTTCTTCTTCCATGGTGTGTGTGTGTGTGTGTAATATTTTTTATTAATTTATTATTTTCCTCATTTACATCCCAAATGTTGTTCCATCGGTTCCCTCATCCTTGGAGCACCAAGACTATATTATGATTAGGCACATCCTCTCCCACTGAGGCCAGAAAAGCGTGTCTTTATATGTGCCAGGGGCCTCATATCAACCTGTGTATGATCTTTGGTTGGTGGTTTAGTCTCTGGGAGCTCCCTGAGGTCCAGATTAATTGACACTGTTGGTCTTCCTTTGGGGTTGCCATCCATTTCAATTCCTTTAATTCTTCCCCTAACTCTTCCATTGGTGTCCTGACTTCCATCCAATGACTATCTGCATCTGTCTCAGTTAGCTGCTGCTAGACCCTCTCAGAGGACAGCCATGCCATACTCCTGTCTACAAGCACAACACAGCATCAGTAATAGTGTCAGGATTTGATCCCATGAGATAGATCCCAAGTTGGGCCAGTCGCTGCTCAGCCATTCCTTCAGTCTCTAGTCCATCTTTGTCCCTGCATTTCTTTTAGACAGGAACAATTGTGGCTTGAAAGTTTTGTAGGTGGTTTGGTGTCCCCATCCCTACACTGGGGGCCATGTCTATCTACTGGAGGTGGTCTCTTCAGGTTCCATCTCACCATTGTTGGGCATTTTGACTAATATCACGAACAATAAGTCTTAGTAGCCTACCACATCCCAGGTTTCTGGGACTTTCTAGAGGTTCCTCACAGCCCCAGAAGGTACATGTTTTCATTTATTCTTGTTTTTTTGTAATCAGTTTCTCAGAGCAATAGAAAGCAAAGTGTAATACCTCCTGTGTCTCATTCATTGGTTTAGTGTATACTGAATGTTGGTGCCCTGAAGCCAGTAATCCCACCAATATGTACATTTTTATTAATAAAGCATTATTTTTATTCTGTGTATGGCAATGTGGAGGCACTGCATTTACTAGAAACAATGTGATGCATGTTCTTTCCTTAATGCTTACAGAAGGGTTGTGTAATCAAATGATACAAATGCATAACAGGAAGAATATACCAGCTCAGGAATTAAGGCAGATATTATCCTTACATAAAAAAATAGCAATCAAAAGAAAACACAGAATGGAGCTCCTGAAACATGATTTTAAGGATAGGGATTAAGAAAATTTTATATACTTTACCATTTTAAAATTTTGTTTAGATAAATTATAATATATTCACAAGGTGCATTTTATACAGTAGTCATAAATTCCAGTCAAGAAGGGTTCATAAACCAAGTATGAGTAGGTCCCTCTTGTCACCGCACTGCATTTCAGGAACCTTAATGCAGAACAGACTGCTATAGAAATTTATATTTCCTCCCAGGAACAATGATATAATTTGATGTTATATAGTAGACCAACCTTCAAATAAATCATAGACATGACTGGAAATATGTCATACAGTAAGACATACAGCTATAAATTTTCACAATAATTCTAAGTGCTAAAATTATGTTCCATGCTTTATTCAATGGGCATAAATATACCATTCAGGCTGATCACTCATGGGCCCCAGTGAGTCATAAAATGAATGTAGAATATATGAAAATATAATTCTATTTGACTGTTAGTTTAGCCTATCTGTACAATTTACTTAAATGCTTTCTCAATAGTTTCATACACTACCTTCTTTTATCACACCTCCTATTCTGCCACTTTGCCCCCTACATACATTGAACCCAACTAACTGTTGGGTTTTGTTGTTATATCTATCCAACCTAAGGAAATGTTCAGCGATGAAACAGAAGTGTACCTTATAGCAAAACTTGACAAATAGGGGATGGCTATTTGGAAACACATTCCTTAAATAGAGGAACACAAGTATATGATGTAATGATATGTATTGTTATGGTTAGTTTTCCCCTCATTTTTCTTTTACAAGGTAATAACATGAAAAAGATGAGTTTTTTCCAAGGTAAAAATATAGATAGTTCCATCCATTTGCCTTCAAATTTCATGAAGTCATTGTTAATAGCTGAGTAGTTCTCCATTGTATAAATGTCCCACATTTTCTATATTCATTCCTCTGCTGAGGGACATCTGGGTTGTTTCCAGCTTCTGGCTATTATAAATAAGGCTGCTATAAACATGGTGGAGCATGTGTCTTTGTTATATTCTGGAGCACCTTTTGGGAATACGCACAGTAGTGATGTAGCCGGGTCTTCACATAGAACTATTTCTAATTTTCTCTAGAATCATCAGATTGATTTCCAAAGAGGTTTTAATGGATGGTACTAGAAAATGTCATCCTAAGTGAGGTAACCCAGACACAAAAGCAAATGCATGGTATGTACTCACTGATAAGTGGATATTAGCCCAAAAGCTCACAATGTCCATAATAGAACTTATAGACCATATAGATCTTAGAAGGAAGGAAGACCAGGGTGTGGACATCTCAGTCCTGAATTGAGGGTGAAACAGGATGATCATGTTGGAAATGGAGGGATGGGGAACCTGGGAGGGAGAGAGGAGGGACAGTATCAGGTACAGGATGGGACAGGAGAGAGGTCCAGAGGGTCAGGAAATTAACTAAAACCATGTAAGATTGGGGGATGAGGAGCTGAGGCTAACTATAGGAGGGTCCCAGATGCCAGGATTCAATGGGGATCACTTTAGCTGAGATGCTCAGAGAAGAGGAGACAGAACCTGTAGAGACCACCTCCAGTAGATAAACATGGCCCCCAGTCAAGGGATGGGGCCACCCACCGATCTCAAAGTTTTAAACTCAGAAATGTTCCTGTCCAAAGGAAAAAAACATGGACAAAAAAATGGAGCAGAGACCGAAGGAAGGGCCATCCAGGGACTGCCCTACCTGAGGATCCAGCTTGTCTGCAGACACCAAACCCAACACTGCTGCCTTTTGCCAAGAGGCACTTGCTGACAGGAACCTAGTGTGGTGGTTCTTTGGGAGGTTCAGTCAGCAACTGACCAATGCAGATGTGGATACTTGGAGCCAACCATCAGACTGAGCTCAGGGAGCTGATGGAAAGACTGGAGGGGTATAGCAACCCCAGAGGAAAAACAACACCGGCCAGCTGGACTACCTAGTGCTCTCAGGGTCTAGACCAACTACCAAGGAGTGTATTGGGAGGGATCCATGACTCCAGATATATATTGTAGCAGAGGATAGCCTTGTCTGACATCAGTGGGAGAGGAATCCCTTGATCCTGTATAGATTCGATGCCCCGGCATAAGGTGATGCTGGAGTGGTAGAATCGGGGGAGTTCTCTGATAGATGCAAAGGGGAGGGAGGAGAGGGCAAATGTCGAATGGGAGGTTTGTGGAAACGTAACAGGGAATATAAATATATAAATGAATGATTAATAAAAATAGATAAATTTTCTTTATTTCATCTGGCACTCTGACACAAGCGTTATTACCAAATACCAGGGCAGAAAATGACAAACTGAGAATCGGTTTAAGAAATATATAACAAATGGTAGAATACTAATCATAAGTTTGTAGGTCTCTGAATGAAGACATACTTAAAACTGTTAAAAGTAAAAAGTAATCTGCTGACAGAGCTTCCAAACAACATGTGGAATTTCAGAACAGAGCTGTGTAATCATGAGGCTGGCCACTCAAAAATGGAATATTTGTGGAAAATGTTAAAATTTGTCGTAAAAATCAGTTTTTATGAAAAAAAAATACATAGAGCTATTACTTTGACCATGATACTGTATTTGGAAAAGCTTGAGTTTTTTTGTTGTTTTGTTTTGTTTTGTTTTTTGTTTTTTAAACTGGGATTTAGAATGCAAGCTACTTCTTTTTGAAAAGTTAGAATCTGAAGCTATGGTAAGTGGGAATATGCCCATGTGCACATTCTCTGTATGCATGTTGCTTGTGTCAAGAATATCCGATGACTTATATCCTACAGCAGTTCTGTGTACCATACAACACTGCAGAATTGATTTCTAGAACTTCCTTCATAGAATTTTTAATATCTCTTACTATAAAAACATGTCATCTATAAATAAGGATATTTGACTTCCTTCTCTATTTGTATCAATATAAGTTTCTTATTTTGCCTTATTGCTTTTGATATTGCTTCAAGAACAAAATTAAAAGAGTAAAATTAGCACCCAGCCCTGTTTTGTTTCTGCCTTTTGTGTGGTTGCTTTTTAGTTTTTTTCTAATTACAATGATTATGATGGCTTTTGATTTCTTATAAATAGCTTGTATTGTATTGACATATGTTGTCTCTCATTCAATATTCCTAAGACATTTTGTCATGAAGGCATGTTTGGTTTTCTCAGTTTTTTTTGATATATCTATTGATCATGCAATTTTTGTCTTTAAGTCTATTTGTGTGGCTTATTACATTTTATTGCCTTTCTTGTGTTTGAACCACCCCTGTACCTCGGGAGTAAAGGTAACCTGTTTATGGCACTTCAAAAAAAAATTAAAAGGCAAACAAACAATGCAAAGGACCCTATCGTAGATGCTGAGGCAATCTACATCTTGAGAGGAAAAAATGATTGGTATTAAAAATGTACAGAGAACTAAAAAAAAAACTTTAAGCATTATGAAAAAAATGTCACAAATTAAAATGGGCATGATATTAAAGAGGTTTAGGCAGGTGAAATACAAAAAATCCTAACAGAAATGTTTAAAACAGTGTTATATCATAAAAATGTAATTTGAGATTACATTTTACCACAATCAGAATGGCCAAAAGCAAGCAAGCAAGCAAGCAAGCAAGCAAGCAAGCAAGCAAGCAAGCAAATGATATCAAATACTAGAGTAGCTGTAAAGAAGGGTAATATTTATTCATTAGTGTTCAGAGTGGTATATCTTCTATGGAAATCAACTTGGAGGTTTGTCAAAATAGCTAGAAATAAATATACCACCTGATCCAACTATACTATGCTTGGACATATGTTCTAAGGACTCTATATTCCACTATAGAGGTATCAAGAAGGTACAATAAGTTTGTATTGAGTTTCTATTCATAATATCAGTGCAATGAAGAAAGCTTTAATGGCCAACTTACAAATGGCTAGTGAATGATGAATGTACAATTTATTTACAAAATAAAATGTAATACAGTTTTCAAAGGAAAAGAGAAGTTATGAAATTCATAGGTAGGTTGAAGTAATTGAAAACAATCATTTTGTGTGAAGTAATCCAGACATAAAGAGATTAAAAATGGTATGCTTCTCCTCTTGTGTGGATGATAGCTTTGAATATTTGGATATGTATGTTTCATTTGGAATACTAAGGAATTTAGGACATTCATCAGGTATCATGGGGAACTGGTGTAAGAAAGGGAAATTGAACACAGTGTTATAAAGGGTTAAATGGGAATAAAGGAACAAACATGAAAGGCTAAATTGAGGAAGGTAAGATAGAGCAACAGATATGGGCAAGGATAACTAATAGTAAGGCCTTTTGGGAAAATTATGTGGAAATTTAATACTGAATAATTTAATCATTTGTGTATGCGTGTGTGTGTGTGTGTGTGTGTGTGTGTGTGTGTGTGTGTGTGTGAGAGAGAGAGAGAGAGAGAGAGAGAGAGAGAGAGAGAGAGAGAATGTAATTATTTCACAATGCTGTTACATACTGCAGGCTAGCAGATATAAAGGCCCATGTCAAGAATGGGTTGCCTTTACTGGAATGCTTGCCTGTCAGCTCTCATAGATTCAAAACTTAACAGTATACTACCATTGCTCCTGTTTATGCCCAAGAACATGATTTTGAGTGCCTATTCCCGAAGATCCCAGACATTTGAGTTAGAGAACACATTGATACCAGGAAAATAATCACTTGGAAACTTCAAATTTACTTGCTAGATTTCACAGTGCTGGAAGATAACATGCACTCTGCTGAATGAGGAAGGCGGTCATCAGTCTTGCCCAGGTGTAAACTCTGTGAGATTCAATAAGGTTAGTTCTGGCAGGTCTTGCGTACTATTCCAAAAGTGGTAAAGACGTCATGGGTGATGGTCTTGATGTGCACATCAATTTAGTCTGCTTTTTTATTTGATCATATCCATCAGAGAATTTAGGGTGTAACTTTGCTTTCTGTTGAGTATTTATTTGATTTTGATGTCAGGGTAATACTAGCTTCGTAAAATTTGGATATGCTCCTTCATTTCCTATCTTGTGGAATAATTTAAGGAATATTGGTATTAGTTTTTTATTTTTTATCATGACCTGGTAGAATTCCTCATTAAATCTAACAAGACCTGGGTGATTTTTAGTTGAGAAATGTTTAATTACTGTCTCTAAGTCATTAGGTGTTATAAGTCTACTGAGTTTATTTATGTCAACTTCATTTGACTTTGATAGACTCTCTCTCTTTCTCCCTTTCTCTCTCTCTATATATATATATATACGTACATACATATACACACATATATATCTATATATGTGTTTAAAGAGAATATATAAGATTTGTAATATATATGCATTAGATATATATATTCCAATTTGTTGTAATACAGATTTTTAAAGTATTTCCTTATGATTCTCTGAATTTACTGTGTGTATTTATATTCCTCCTTTTAGTCTGAAATTTTGCTATTTTTATTCTGTTCTTTCATTTTGTTAATTTGACAAAGTTTGTCAGTCTTGTTCATTTTTTCAAAACCAACTCCTTATTTTACCAATTCTATGTATTATTTCTAAATTGTTTTATTTTTTTGTTGGTTATTTTATTTATTTACATTTCAAATGTAAACTTCCTGGTGGTTTCCTCTCTGCAACACCCTATCAATCCCCTCCCCCTTACTTTTACATAGGTGCTCCCACACCCATCCACTCCTGCCTCATTGCATTCCCCTTTGCTGGTATGCTGGGGCCTCAAGCCTCCATAGGACCCAGGGATTCTCCTCCCATTGGTTCCAGATAAGGCCATCCTCTGCTACATATGTGACTGGAGCCAAAGAACCCTTTCTGTATACTCTTTGGTTGTTGGTTTAGTCCCTGAGAGCTCTGAGGGACTCTTCTTGATTGACATTGTTCTTTCTATGAGATTGCAAACCCTTTCAGCTCAAGTTCTTCACCTAACTCTTCCATTGGTGTCTTTGTGCTCAGTCAGATGGTTGGCTGCAAGCACCCACATCTGTATTGGTCAGGCTCTGGCAGAACCTCTCAGAAGACAGTTATCCAGTATCCTGTCAGCAAGCACTTCTTCACATCAGCAGTAGTGTCTGGGTTTGGTAGCTGTTTTTCAATCACTTTACCCATGGTTTTGATGATGTCTTCCAGACTACTGATGTGTCTGCTTATGAGTACTGTTTGCTCTTTTGTTTTTTCTTAGACTTGAGAAGTTTCAAAGAGAGTGGGGAGGCTGAGATGAGTTAAAAGTTTCTTAGAAGCCAGGCCAGGTCAGGGCACTCTTTTTTTTTTTTTTTAATTTCAAAATCTCATATAATATTTATTGGACCTGCTCATATTTCTCACAATTATTTGGAACTTTGATGTTTCTTACTGTAAAATATGTGCAACAATAGTTCTTTAACATTTTATGCATGTATTTATGTATGACCCGACTCCTAGATAGCCATACTAAAACAATGAACCGATGAGGACAGCGGATGAAGCTCAGAATTAGACTGTTTACTGTATTCAGGGTTCTGGCTCTGCTTGATCTTCTACATCACAAACATAGAACCATAACAGAAAAAAAACCCGCAAATAGAAAATAAGCCCCCAAAAGATGAAGAATAATATAGAATCATTTTTCTGGAAAAGTGAGGACCTCTTGTCTCATTAATAACCCCAGTTTTACTCCACTTTAAATTTTGTTTTAATTTTTTAATTTTTAGATTGGATATTTTATTTATTTACAATTCCGAATTTGCCCTCCCTAGAAACCCCTATCCCATGCCCCCTCCACCCTTTTGCTTTTATACCATTTTAATTACATGCAAGAATTAAGGTCAGTTCTAGGCTGAGGGGTCTAGCAATACAATAGATGCAAATAGTCAAGAACAGGCAAGACAATAAACACAAATAGTCAAAGAAAAGACAAGGCATTAAACCCAATTATGTGAACTCTCCTGTGATCATTGTTTCAAAGGGCTTATCAGGATGACTAAAGTATCTGAGCCTACTTCCCTGATGTATCCCAAGGTCATTTTCATATCTGAAGCCTACTTCCTCGTTCTAGCCTAAGATTTAGATTCCTGTCCAAAACTACTTCTTTGTTCTAGCCTAATGTCAGATTCCTGCCTGAAGCCTACTTCCTTGTCCTTGGTCATTGTCATATTCCTACCAAGCAGCGGACTTCCTTGTCCTTGGTGTCAGGGTACTCCTAATGGAGAGATTTGTGCAGAGAATCTTATGTCCAGTCGTAGTTTTAATATTGATTGAAATAGTATAACTAATGAAAATGCTTGCATTTTTTTCTCTCTGAAATCTCTCACACTCACTCTTTTTCCTTCTCTCACACACATACATACACACACTGTACACGTACAAAAACTGGAAAAAGTTTTAAGGACTCTTCTGTTTTCCCCACACCCCAGCTTCTGTGTGTATTACCAACATTCTTCCCTCTGGTTCTCCCCAGAGTGTAGCTGAATGGCTTTGCTTTGGTTTTCTACTTTATCTTCCTCTTTGCTTTTTAATCTTGTTGTTGACAAAGTCACTCACCCTTTCAGAGTCCTTTCTCTTCTCATGAACATTTAGCACTGTCAACACTTCTTTGAAAGTGTACCATCTTCTTTCAGATTGTTTATACAGCCTTTCGTGGTTCCAGTGCTGTGAATAGAAAGACAACTTTCTCTGACTTAGCAACAGACACATTTCTCATACTTTCTACATTTATTTGTTATAGGGAAGTGACTCTAGGTGGTCTTTACTCTGCCAGGTAGGTTTGTATGGTTTCTTTGCAGGGAAAGGCCCTGAAGTGTGGATCTTTGAATCAGCTTCTCCAGTGCCCTGTCCTCTAAAGCCTGTTAGGATGTCTCTGTGGTTTAATTCCCAGGCATTTTATGTCTACTGTACTTGTTTTGTTTTGTTTTTTGTCTATGTCAGCCGACAACCTACCTATTTCATGGACATCATGTGGGATAGCAACCACACTGTTAAGTCTTTCACTGTGAATAATCACTCCCTAAGTCATGGGATTTTATACCTATACTTGAATACTACCTTTTTCGGTTTAATAAGCAAGTTATTATCACTACAGCATGTATTCAAATTACCCGAAGGAAAGAAAGCATTGTGTAATTGTCAAACTAATGAATAAATATTCAAAGCTTTAAATTATGCACATATATTTATATAAATTTTTAAAAATGAGACTGATGTATACAAATAGACATAGTAACATAAAAGATGTAAATCTCCAGGTTTGTCAATCCTACACAAAGAACTACAGGCAATTAAAGAATGATCAATGTGGAAGAAACAGGGTTCCCTAAGAAAGAGGCACCTAATTGGGTATTTAATAGGGAATGCTCAGCCCTGAAGCCATCTACATAAAAGAAATTTGAAGTAGACTGACTGTGCAGGTCATATTTATATATTGATTAATATATATATATATATATATATATATATATATATATTTAACAAAAATAAATAAAACAGAGGCATAGGTTTGAAAAACATCAATACATCAATGAGGTACATGTGAAGATTCGGGAGGAAGAAATAGATGTAATTATATTTTAATTTAAAAATAAGAAAAATATTGAGACCAATATAAAGGATCACAATAAAGAAATGTATTATATGTATTTGATATTGTGTATGTGTTTTCATCTGTATGTGTGTGAACACGTCTGCAGTACCCAAGTGGATACAAGAGGACAACTTGAGGAAGTTTGTTCTCTTCTAATTTGTGGTTCCTGTTTATTAAACACATTTCTCTGGGCTTCATACCAATTATCTTTATCTGATGAGCCATTTTTCATGTCTCAAAGTATATTCAGGTTTAGCTGACAAATGCTCATTGTACACAATGCTGAGTTTCAGAAAGACCATGTCCAGTATATCACATGTTTGACTTTATTTATCTCCATACCATCCCTTCCTCTCCTGTACATTCCCCATTCCTTTAGTCCCTTTATTATACCAATTTTCTCTTCTGTTTTCATATTTTGTACAATATACTCTACTAATCCATTAAGAGCCAGAATCACCTTGATGTGTGATTGAAATATGTGTGTTCCTAGTATATTTTAGCCAGGTGTTGGAATGTTGATGTCATGGCTCTACATGTTTCATTGTTATCAGATATTTATTGTGAATAAATATAACCATATGTTACATCTACCTGGAGGAAAGGCTCGCATGGAGATGAGACTCCCATGACAGTTACCAGCAGATTTGGGGTGCAACCTTGTAGATTAAACTTGTCTGAATATCGGATTCTTATTTAGTAGCATCAACATGGTGCCTAACTCAGTGATATTTTGTTAAATACTGCATCAATCTCAGTTATCAAATTGTTTATTTTACAGATATTTTAAAAATCCATCTCTCCCCATAACCCTTCTTCTGTTTTATCTCACCCCTTAGTCCAGTAAACATTTGTACCAAGTGTGACAATAAATACTTCAGGCTTTGCGGTCCATGTGGTTTCTGTGGTGGATATGCAATCCAATGGAATCAGTGCATTACACTAGACAGCATGTTAATGTATGAGCAGTGTTTTTCCTGGAATAATTAATTTACACAGAACAAAAAGTATAGGGCATTATATTATTCTTGCATCATAATGACTGGATTTGACTGGATTTGTTCTTTAGCCTATATTATCTCTCAAAATTATATGTCTATTTTCCTTATTTCAGGACTTCACTGGGAAGAATTACCCATAATTTTTATCTAAGGCTCCCCTTTTGTTTATCTCAGCTGAAGTTAGAAAACATGAAAATGTGCCTACATGAAGGTCCTGTTCTTCTTTGTGCTTCACTAATGATGTCCCTTTTCCTCCTCCCCTTACTTTGTCTACTAACTTTGTTTTCTATTTGAGAGAAAATACATTTATTCATTCTTTTCTGTTGCCTCTCATTACCTTGACATTATTTCTTTATTCATTCCTAATCATTTCATGAACAAAGTTTAAAAATATATTTTTTACATGGCAGACATTAGACATAATTCTCAAAGTCATCTTGTCATATTAAGTCAATGATACCTGCATTACAGAGCTATTGTGATTTCTCAGACCAGTGTTCCTCATTATGGGGTTCCCAGATTTATGCCGTGTATTGTGAAGCTTTTCAAAATTTCCCTATTCTGCTCCTCTGTTTCCTCATGGATAATTACTCGCAACAAGCTTATTAACCCTAAACTATCAAAATTATCAGAGCTGCTATCAGAGATATAGGACCTATTTACTCAGATCAGAGGCCTAAAGCTGTCTTCAGACGAAGTCTGTGAAACAATGTCACTGTTCTAACACATTTCACAGAAACTAGTTCAGCTTCATAACGGAAACAAGTATCACTGTCCTAAAGTTCTCCAGCCCTGGGTTAGGATGAGCAGGAAACCCTTCACTGTGAAAATAAAAGTGATTTTGCAGTCGTTAATGGTGTCCTTTTCTCTAGGGAGCCCCTGCTGTTTGCTTATTTTCTCTTTGAGAACTGTTTCATTTCTTCCCTCTATGTTATTATTAAGCTACCAGATCTAAGGTACTTGAAAAAGAAACCAAGCCAGTAATTTCTAAGATGTACGAAACAAGTATATTCCAAGCATTGTGTGGCATTGAATAAAGCACACCTAGCATTGGAAGTATATCCAGTAAAAATTTTTTAATGTACCCCTTATATTTTATGATTGAATAAATTGACTTACAGAGAGGCCATAAAAGGGAACAAATTAAATATTAGAACTTTGTTTAATGAAAGGTTAAAGAATACAAAAGGGATACATTTAGGTAAAAAGCAAAGTGAGATTCTTTGAAGGATGGTTTTCCATTGTATTTAAACAAATTCAGAGACTCACAACATACAATAAAGTTTGCAGACGTGATCACAATGTACTGCCAGCACAAAACACATACACTGGAGGTATCAGGCACACAAGACAAACATCTTGATGTGTATTTCTTTTTATGCTCCATTATGCTGCTTCTATGTGTAGTCACTAATTCAAACTGTGTCTTAAACAATTTAGCTCAGTATCTCCTGCCTCTTTCATAGAGTGGACTCAAATCCCAGATATTTATTTCCAAGCTTGTCACAAATCCATAAAAAATAAGAACCCTAGAATCATTTCAGAGTATGTAAGTTGGGAAAAGGTGCAAAAAGCACCAGCAAAAAGACTAAACTGAGAACCTGGACAGATATTGAGCAGTCAGCAATTATCTAAATGCTAGCAAAATTTATTATTATACATTCATTTGAGATTTATTTTATAATGTCAGATTTTCTTAAACAACCCTTAAGATATTCAGTTAAAGTACTTTTTTCTGAAATGGATTCTTTTGAGCTCTGAGGACCCAGAAATTGCAGGTAAGCTTGGGGAGTTTTAGAAATAGCCTGCTATGTCTTACCGAGGTTAATTTCCATGGGTTGTTTGGCATCTGCCAAGATTCCAGTAGGAAACAATTCTCATTCTCATTCTCTCTCTCTCTCTCTCTCTCTCTCTCTCTCTCTCTCTCTCTCTCTGTCTCTCCCTCCCTCCCTCCCTCCCTCCCTCCCTCCCTCCCTCTCTCTCTCTCTCTCTCTCTCTCTCTCTCTCTCTCTCTCTCTCTCCCGACTCTCTCTCATTCTCTCTCCAGCTGAGGCTAGAGTGAAGCATAGACATTTTATAGCAAGAAATTGTTGGCATCTCTTTCTACAAAGCAATTTTGAAGAACTTCTAACCCCTGAATTGTTTTGAGGCTATGCATGCCAGAATAAAAACAATTTCAGTTCAAGAACTGACAAGAGTGGTGTAAATAACAAATAAAAGCTTTTCCATTTTGCTAATGACCCTATGGTATCCAGAAACATATTTACTGAACAAGTCCTCATTAGGTATCACATGTGTGTAGAGGAAATTATCTAGGAAGCTGATATGACCTCCACAGCATAAAAGATAAAATGAGTTAGAAGCTTTTGTTTTTTTTGTCTACATAATTGAAATAAACCAAGAGTTAAACGTGGGCCCATGTAACCTCTCCACTTGACCTCTGTCAAAAGGCTAAGCAACTGTTGCTTCACAGTAACAAGGCAGTGTATTTTCCCAATTCCTCTATTAGTTTATTTTCTACTTTACGTATGGTAAATAGCTCAGCATTTAGAAATTCAGAGATTGTGGACAGAAATGTAAATATTTCTACTACATAATTTATTGTTTGTTATTAAACGAAACACCCACATAGTCATATCCTTTCTTTCACTCATTCCAAGATTTAATTCTAGGTTTTCCTATAGTTTTATATTCAATGATATTTTCTCAGTTGCCTATATTTGGAACAAGAAACACACACACACAGACACATATGTACATACACATATACTACATATACATCAAATACATATACACATAAATCACGCACACATATGTACATATACTACATACACATATACTACATACACATATACGTCATATACATATACATCATACACACACACACACACACACACACACACACACACATTTAAAACACTCCTTTTAATTCCCCAAGTGTCTTCGTGGGCTCTGTTTACCAATGATTTGGTTGTTTTTGCATTACCTAGACAGCTTATTAAATACATATGTATTTTGGCTGCTTGGGACTGCTTTAGGCCAGAAGTCTTCCCTCTGAAAATGTATGGAGAAATTTTTCCTCTGTGACTTCTTAGGTTTGTTTTCTACTTCTGATGATTTTTTGAAGGAAATAAACAAGGCAGGGTGCTGAAATAACTGTGGTTTTATGAAGATTGGGTAAGACTTGAGCAACTGAACTTCAGCTCACTACATTAAGATAGAAGAATTGGTTTCATGGCCTTTGACTTGAGCTCCAGTGATCAGACCTTAAGTTTTAGAGGTAATTTTGTTTGTCTACTCCACTCCTCACATAAAGCACATTACACACGATTTGAAACTCCTATTCACAGCCAAGATATTCTCTCACTGTTTATGGAACTCCATGTATATTTAATAGAACATCTTTTCTTCATCACCATAACAAAATCAAAGATATTTTTAATGAAATAAAAATTAATATGATGGACTTCTTAATTTAAAAAAAAAACAGGCTGCTTCAAATTGCTTTGGGAAATTTACAAGGTTTATAAATTAGGTAAAAGAAAGAAAAATATTAGAGAAAGCTTACACTCAAAGAAGAAATTCTTTTTTGGCATCAAAATATAAGAATGCAAGAAGCCGTGCCAAGAATGGAATGGGACAAAGCCAATAAAATAAAATATCTTTTCGTTATACATAGCCCCTAGCACATTGTAGTTGCTTAGAAGATGTTCATTTAGTTATAATTATAGTTATATGATATTATAATTATAGATAATTATGTAATGATTATATAATTTATTATGATAATGAAAATGCCTCAGAGCTATTGAACAAGTAATCACTGGGATTAAGTTCCTGCTAGAGGTATCTCCATTTTTAACATGTCCTTTTTATTTTCATGTAATATTAATTATTCAAGAATGTGTCTAATAAAAGCAAAGGCAAGTAAAATAAAACTTAAATTGCATGTACTATTCTTTGGCATATAATTTTGCTCTTCTGTGGTTCAATATTATGAAAATTCACATTTCACTTCTTCGAGTGTACACCTCAGTGCGCAAATATATTCCCTTTGGTTGGGAACCATCACTAATATTATTGAAACTTTTAGTCTTTCTTCAGATAATAGTTTCCTGTTCTCCTCTTTCCCAAGCTCTGGAAACTACCAATTTTGGTACCTTTGGATGGATTTGATTATCCTTGGTTAAAAATATGGGGTGTTCCCCAATCTTTGTCCTTTCTTTCTGTCATTTAAGGTTATGCCATGATTCATCCACAATCAACATTTTAGTATAGTTACCCTCCTGGTTAATGTTGAATAATGTTCTTCTATATTGCACACTACACTTGACATACTCATCTCTTGGCATCCTTCCATCTTTTGTTTATAGTCAATAATGCTATCATGAGCAGATATATCTGCACAGATGCATAGTTGAATAAGCAAAAGTGGAATTATATATGGTATAATAATTATGCTTTAAATTTGCTAAGGAAGCATCATATGATTTCCCATAATGGCCACAGAAGGACCGTGGTGCACAGAATTCAGTTTCTCCAGTCTTCCCAACACTAAGCTTTCTTTGTTTTTAGAGTTCGTAATGACAGGTGTGAAGCAGATCCTCTGTATGGCTTCAGTGTGCCTTTTCTTGGTTCTAGTGATGTAACTCAATGCTTGTATGTTTGGCTGATTATAGATTTCTCATGTATCTATAAAATCAGAAGTATGTACGTTTTTGATTTCTAATTTTAGTTACTTGAGACTTCTTATTTTGTTAATCAGTGTTATCTAAGGCCACATCTGCACTCTGTTCATCTTGTGCTACTTTTCTGAGGTATAATGCTGTTTTGTCATTGAAGTCTTTCCTCCTCCTCCTCTTAAATATTTATTTACAGTTATAAATTTATTGTTTACTCTTTACTTTGGATAAATCAAAGTTTTTGGAATATCCTATTCTAATTTTTCTAGATTTTAAGTTCCACTCTAATTTCTGTGTGATTTTTTTACTTGACCTATTCTTTTCTCAAGGTAGTGTTTAATTTCTACATGTATTTTTTTAAGTTTCCTATTTTTCTTGTGATATTATAGTACCATTCCACTGTGGTAATAATTATTACTATTTTTTTAAAAAATCCAAGCCTGGGGTTGTATCCTGTCTTTGATCATTAAAGTTCCTAGATGAAACACACACACACACACACACACACACACGCACACACATGCACATGTGAACTTGCACGCACAGGCACACACACACACAGCCTTTATATTTAAATATACTTTAAGCCGCACAATAGCTACACAACAATCTACAAGATGGTCATATAAGATCAAACATGATTAAGGTACAAAAATTAAAAATTCTTTAAGTTAAGAAAGATGATAAAATACTTTATCTAAATTGACAAATATAATGGACTTGGTGTTACAAATATATATATATATATATATATATATATATATATATATATATCATACCTTATTATTTACATGATTCTAATTTTGTTTAAATTATCTGAGAGAAAAGAGCTTTTTGTTGGACTAAGAGAGGGGATTATTGAGGTTTTTGTCTTTTATTGGTTTTTGTAATGTTAAGTGCTGACGTCCAAGAATTAGAATTAGCACATAGACTTTGGGATCTGGCCCCCAGTTAATTCTGATTGATAAATAAAGATCCCAGCAGTCAATAGTTGTGGAGAAGAGACATAGTTAGGCTTTGGGTTTCCAGGTAGAAAGATCAAGAGGAAGGGAGAGAGGAGAGAGGGACCATGAAATAGAGAAGAAAGAAAAGGTGCCATGGCCTCTGGGTCAAGAGAACACGACTCAGTGGGCAGTCCAGTTAGGTTAAGAGCAGTCAACATAGTAAATAGAATGCTATAGTTTGTAGTTATTGGTTGAAAAATAGATACTAATAGCATGGAAGGTAGCCAGTAGTCCAGCTATTGTTCTATTTAAGGTATATTTAAATATAAAGGGTATGTGTGTATCTTTCATCCAGAAAAATAAATGGTCAAAGGCTTGAGGAACATAGTGCCAGGATTTTTTTTTTAAAAAATAGTTATTATAACATTTCACTCTGCCTGAAAAATAGAATTTGCATGGTTACAATCTTTAAATTTATTGAGACTCATTACATGGTCAAATAAAAGAACTACTAGAGATATTTTCTCTGTATCTGAGCAGTATATGTCTTTTGTTATTGCTTGGTATTCATGTTCTATACTTATTTTCTAGGTCCCAAACTTCTAGTGCTCACTCTTATTCATGGATAATGCTTTCTTACTTAGTAGTCATACTTGTTATTCAAATTAGAATATAAATATTTAATACTCGCCTTTGGGCTGGAGCAGACACAGAGTCGGTCTGCTCCTGTCCTGTGGA
>NW_021620984.1:1866683-1934764 GCF_004785775.1 Grammomys surdaster
GAGTCGGTCTGCTCCTGTCCTGTGGAGAAACTGAATCCTGAGTCATCGAGGAGCCACTGCACTCAGAGCAGAAGGATTTCCAGATCCAAGAGGTGGCCTGAGTCCCAGGAGTTCTTCCACCCAGGAGATCAGGAGCATAAGACCACAGAGACATCTGGACTCCGAGGAGCTCTGCAATAAGCAAGATAACTGGAAATACAGACTCCAGTCTTACACAGTGAGGGCAGGTACCACTAGAGTTAACCAGATGGCAAAAGGCAAGCGCAAGAACATAAGCAACAGAAACCAAAGTTTCTTGGCATCATCAGTACCCAGTTCTCCCAATATAGCAAGCCCTGAACACCCCATCACACCTGAAAAGCAGGATTCAGAATTAAAATCAATTCTCATGATGATGATAGAGGATTATAAGAAGGAATTAAGTAACTCCCTTAAAGAAATACAGGAGAGTACAAGTAAACAGATAGAAGCCCTTAAAGAGGAATCACAGAAATCCCTTGGATGGGATCCCTTGCACGGATGGTTCAATATTCGGAAATCCATCAATGTAATCCACTATATAAACAAACTTAAAGAAAAGAACCACATGATCATCTCACTAGATGCTGAGAAAGCATTTGACAAAATTCAACATCCCTTCATGATAAAAGTCTTGGAAAGATCAGGAATTCAAGGCCCCTACCTAAACATAGTAAAAGCAATTTACAGCAAATCAGTAGCCAACATCAAGCTAAATGGAGAGAAACTTGAAGCAATCCCACTAAGATCAAGGACTAGACAAGGTTGCCCACTCTCCCCCTATCTATTCAATATAGTACTGGAAGTCCTAGCCAGAGCAATTAGACAACAAAAAGAAGTCAAAGGGATACAAATAGGAAAGGAAGAAGTCAAAATATCCCTATTTGCAGATGATATGATAGTATACTTAAGTAACCCACAAACTTCCACCAGAGAACTCCTAAACCTGATAAACAACTTCAGCAAAGTGGCTGGTTATAAAATCAACTCAAACAAATCAGTAGCCTTCCTCTACATGAAAGATAAACAGACTGAAAAAGAAATTAGGGAAATGACACCCTTCACAATAGTTGCAAATAATATAAATACCTTGGTGTGAATCTAACCAAGCAAGTGAAAGACCTGTATGACAAGAACTTCAAGTCTTTGAAGAAAGAAATTGAAGAAGATCTCAGAAGATGGAAAGATCTCCCATGCTCATGGATTGGCAGGATTAATATAATAAAAATGGCCATCTTGCCAAAAGCAATCTACAGATTCAATGCAATCCCCATTAAAATCCCAACTCAATTCTTCACAGAGTTAGAAAAGGAAATTCTCGAATTCATATGGAATAACAAAAAACCCAGGATAGCGAAAACTATTCTCAACAATAAAAGAACTTCGGGAGGAATCACCATCCCTGACCTCAAGCTGTACTACAGAGCAATAGTGATAAAAACTACCTGGTATTGGTACAGAGACAGGCAGGAAGATCAATGGAATAGAATTGAAGACCCAGAAATGAACACACACTCCTATGGTCACTTGATCTTTGACAAAGGAGCTAAAACTGTCCAGTGGAAAAAGGACAGCATTTTCAACAAATGGTGCTGGTTCAACTGGAGGACAACATGTAGAAGAATGAAAATTGATCCATTCTTATCCCCTTGTACAAAGCTCAAGTCTAAGTGGATAAAGGACCTCCACATAAATCCAGATACACTGAAACTAATAGAAGAGAAGGTGAGGAAGAGCCTTGAATACGTGGGCACAGGGGAAAAGTTCCAGAACAGAACTCCAATGGCATATGCTCTAAGATCAAGAATTGACAAATGGGACTTCATAAAATTGCAAAGTTTCTGTAAGGCAAAGGACACTGTCAATAGGACAAAACGACAACCAACAAATTGGGAAAAGATCTTTACCAATCCTTCATCTGATAGAGGGCTAATATCCAATATATACAAAGAACTCAAGAAATTAGACTCCAGACAACCAAATTACCCTATTAAAAAATGGGGTATAGAGCTTAACAAAGAATTTTCAATGGAAGAAACTCGAATGGCCGAGAAGCACCTAAAGAAATGTTCAGCATCCTTAGTCGTCAGGGAAATGCAAATCAAAACAACCCTGAGATTCCATCTCACACCAGTCAGAATGGCTAAGTTTAAAATCTCAGGTGATAGTAGATGCTGGCGAGGGTGTGGAGAAAGAGGAACACTCCTCCATTGTTGGTGGGACTGCAAGATGGTGCAACCACTTTGGAAATCAGTGTGGCGGTTCCTCAGAAAATTGGACATAGCATTACCTGAGGATCCAGCTATACCACTCCTAGGCATATACTCAGAAGATGCTCGAACATATAACAAGGACATATGCTCAACTATGTTCATAGCAGCCTTGTTTATAATAGCCAGGAGCTGGAAAGAACCCAGATGTCCTTCAACTGAGGAATGGATTAAAAAAATGTGGTATATTTACACAATGGAGTATTACTCTGCTATTAAAAACAACGAATTCGAGAGGTTCCTAGGTAAATGGATAGAACTAGAAATTATCATCCTGAGTGAGGTAAGCCAATCACAAAAGAACACACATGGTATTCACTCACTGATTATTGGATATTAGCCCAGAACCTTGAAATGCCCAAGATGCAACTCACAGGCCACATGAAGCCCATAAAGAAGGAAGACCAAATGGGGGTGATTCGGTCCTTCTTAGAAGGAGCAACAAAATACTCAAGGGAGCAAATATGTAGACAAAGTGAGGGACAGAAACTGAAGTAGGGGCCGTCTGAAGACCACTCCACCTGAGTATCTATGCCATGTGCAATCACCAAAGGTAGATGCTGATGTGGAAGTCAGGAAGTGCATGCTGATAAGAGCCTGATATGGATATCTCCTCAGAGGTCTTCAAGAGTCTGACATACTCAGAGGCAGATGCTCACAACTAGCCATTGAACTGATCATGGGGTTCTCAATAGAGGAGTTAGAGTGAAGACTGAAGGAGAGCTGAAAGGATTTGCGGCACCATGAGGAGAGCAACAATACCAACCAACCATAGCTCCCAGGGTCTAAACCACCAGCCTGGGAGCACTTAGGGAGGGATCCAATGCTTCAGTTGAATATGTAAGAGTGGAGGGCCCTGCTGGGCATAGGTGGAAGAAGAGAACCTTGACCTCATGAAGGCTGGATGCCCCAGGTGGTGGGAATTTTGAGGGTGGGGAGGTGGGAGTTGGGGGGTAGATAGAGGTTACATCCACAGAGAAGAAGGAGGAGAGGTGAGGGGATTGGGGGTTCCTGGGTGGGTGGGGGATGGGGTAAGGGGACAACATAGGAAATGTAAATAAAACATCCAATAAAAATTTAAAAAAAATTTAATACTCAGTCATAGCTCTCTGGTTCTTCCTTACATGCGTATCTTTTGACTTCTTTAATACCCCTGGTGTCTGATTGACTTATAGTTCTAATTAGAGTATTTTTCCGAAAGACTTAATTCTTAATAATTATAAAATTCCTTCTATATCATATCAATTTTTGATAATAAATCTGTTTGCTTTGATGAAGATATAGCTGATTTTGTTCTCTCTCTCTTCGGTATGATTTGTAGAGAATGTTATTCTATTCTCTCACTTTCCACCAAGGCATCGCTTGAAAACACAGAAAGCATGTAGTCAATTCTTGTTCATGTAGTCATTTATTCTGACAACATGTTTTATTGACTGAAGAGGTGAAAACATATATACTTAATAAGTCCTGATATTATAACAAATACTATTGCCATTTGTATGTGTGTGTCCGTTTTATACCTCATTTGTTCTTCGTTTCCCCTATTACTGCCATTATTTTTTGTGCTTTCAAGAATAAGAAAATTATTATTAGACTCCACATATACTCATTTTGTATTCTGTACCTTTTCTTAAATTTTGTACCTTTGTGACTAACTAGTATTCTATTATTATACATTTGAATTTCACCTATTTAAAATGTATTTTTACTTATACTTGCATGTGTGTGTATGTGTGCATGCCATGTGTCAGTATCCATTTAGGTCAGAATCAATTCCCTAGAGATAGTTAGAGGCATCATGAATGAGACTGGGAAACAGATTCAGGTCTTCTGGAAGAGCAAAGGCAACCTTATGTGTTGAGCATCTTTCTAGGGCCAGCTTTCCTCTTTTCAGAGTACACCTAAAGGAGATCATATAGTAGTTGTATCTACTGCTTAGATCAAGCCACAAACACCTTCCAGAGGAGAACAGATATAGAAGCTCTCCACATCCATGGTCTTACTTGAAACTGTATCAACAATGGCAGTATCAACAAGTTTTCAGGACATAGGCTTATAGTTCATTGTCTTACCAGTATAATGATCAATCTTTCAGCTTACCAAACTTGAAATAACACGAGTTTTGTGACAATCTGGTACAAAGGTATAGCCGGCACTAATTTGGCATGGATGGTTAAGTTAATCATCTGAACAGTTGAAGCCAGATGCTTCTATTTTTGTGTCATTTTGCTTCTGCCAGCAAAATTGTGTAATTTCTGAACACTAAAGCTTACATTGTCACCAAAACAAAACTTGACTGAAAGACTCATGTGGCTGGAGCAAAGACGACCAGCATCTCTAGTTTGAGAACAAAATTTCAGGTCCACAATAATAATACCAATGATTTATAGAAGGGGAAGAAGCAAGGTTATTAACCGGAAATTGATACATATAAAGAAGTTTATAGCAAATTTACTCTTTTTTCTTTTGTTGAAAATAGATATTTTTTCATCACAAAATATATCTTTATTATAGTTTCTTTTCCTTTTGCTCTTCCTAAAATTTTATACCATTAGAAACCAAACAGATTTCATAGAATTGTAATACAACAATAAAATATAATGTAAAAGACAAAACACTAATAAAAACTAACACATTGGAATTGGGCAAAATAAATAAACAGAACCAGGCGAGCCCAAAAGAAGACACAGGGCGCAGAGACCCATTTGTTCCTTGTCTCAAATTCTCTTTCTTTAACTTTTAAAACCACTTCTGTATTTTACTGAGCTATTTGTGAGCTCCTTACAAATGTAGAACATATTTTGGTTATATCCATTCTATTACACCTTTTACTGACCGTCTCACTTCCATACCATACATATTGTGTTGTTTTTAATGACTCAGTCCAATTAGTGGTGCCTATAATATGCATAGCATAGAGCCATATATTGACACTAACATATGCACAGTCTTTCCGGGGCACTGCCCCTAAGAAAATTGACTCTCCTTCCACATGAAGACATCAATTGATCATCAACAGAGAGGGCTTCTTGAGTCTTTCTCACATCATACTAGAATGTTGGTTTTACTCTTGTATGGTCTTGTGCATGTAATCATAGCTATTGTAAGTTCATGAACAAAAACACTCTTTCATATGCATTAGATACATAACAGCAGCCTTCACTCTGCCTCTCATGAGTTTTCTGTGCCTTTTTCCATAATGTTTCCTGAGCCTTCTAGAGAAATGTTAATGTAGACACCAACTTCCTTACAAATTTCCACATTTCACTTCTAACTGTAGAGTCGTGTAATAGAATCCATTTTGTCAAAAATTAACCATTACTTGTTTCACATCTTATTTAGAAGCCAGAAGGCACATGTTCAACATTCTTCTCATTCTTGGAAAAGGCAGCTTTATATTCATTAACACTAATAGCAACAATCAGAATAATCAATGTCAGTCTGAGATGAGCCTACAATCACATTGCAAATATTTCTGTGCCCTTGAGGCATCAAGAAAGCAGCATGACAATATTTGCTAGCCTCAGATTTTAGGTAATGTTAGCGGTGCTGGGAAATGTTCATGCCCAGCTTTCATTCAAGCCTAAGCCTCACTGAATGGACACTTCTTCATCTCAGAATTCTTCTCGATATTGTCAATGATTATTCTTTCTTTCTTTAGCTCCACATTTATACCTGAAATGACCATTGATAATCAATCTATTTACCTTACTCTATTTATATAATGTTGACAATTTCCAGGTGAGTATTTTCCTTTCATTGTTATATGTTTTTTAAAGTCATTCTCTGACTTTGTAGTCTTGTCTGGCATCAAACTAAGTAGACTCATAAAACATTTCTTAAAAGAAAGGATCAGATTTGGTCCAAGAAGCATTAATATTCTTCTATATGGTCTTGGAACTCTTCTGCTGTTGGATTGCCATGCTAAATTTTGATATGATAGCTTTTGCTTTATCTTATTATATTTTATTTTGCCATCATGTTTGGATGTTATCACTCAGAAGCCAGTTGTTTTCTAATAAGAGACAGAAACGGGGTGGATCTCGAAGGGAAAAGAAGTGGAAAGGAACTGAGAGGAGTAAATGGAGAGTCAATTGTAATTAGGATACATTATATGTGAAAATAATCTATTTTCAGTAAAAGAAAAGATGGCTTAGTATGAAAAAAGAATGAAAGAAAAAAATCTCAAACTATAAAATATCTTTTTTTTTTTGGGAAAAAAGGTTTATTTCAATATTTTTTTTCAAAACAGCTAACAGTTTAGCTTCAAAACATTTTATACATGATATTTTTCTAAGCCTAAATTCCGTAAAGGCAATACTGGGTTCTCTCCAACTACAATTCTGCTGTAACCAGTAGTGATCTGTAAGGAAATGTGCTGAGAGACATTCAGAAGCCTCATGATCTTAATTGTAATGGACCCCAGCAGTTAAACAAGCCCCAGATCTCTTCTCATGGAACTCTTCTATACTGTTACTATTTTTTTTTATTTTATTTTATTTTTTTTTATAAATAATTTATTTATTTTTGAACATGAAATGCTTTTTTATAGCATGTTTCACAAGGGGAGGGGGTAAGAGGGGCCAGATGGTGGAAAAGTACAAAATCTTCTTGGCCTGTGCCTTGAAACATGTCATGGTCTATACGGTACACTGCCTTGAATTATGATCTACCTGCTGTTCTTCAGAAGATATGGTACACTGCTTGAGTTATGGTCTCCCTGCTATTCTTAAGATGATATGGTACACTGCTTTGAGTCTATCTGCAGTTGCTAAGCAGGATCTTGCAGTTGCCAAGCTTCAGAGGACATTGTGCAGGTGGGGAAAGGTAGGGGGTGAGGGTAAGGGCGAGGGTCCTGGCTTCTGGCATCTCCCCCTTCTCTGTTTAGTTAGAGAAGGCATCTTATGATCAATCCCAACTATGTGAATTTTGAATTTGGATGTCTAATTATGGGGGGTCTTAGACAAGTTCACAACCCCAAAACACTGATGTGAGACGAGTCACATCGATGGTTGAAGGTTTTAGGCTGTCGACGATGGGCAACGTCAAGGGACTCCGATGTGGGTGAAAGGAGGGTGAGGGCCCTGTCTTAGGCCATGTAGGCTGCACCCACTCCCAGCACCACGCACTCCTTTTCGGCTGCATTGGGTGGGCCCCTGGGAAGTGGACCTACAATAATCCCATCATTGGGCTAACTCACAGCCATCCTAGTCCCTTGTAAATGTTCAATTTACCAACCATTTGTCAGTTTGGGGTGTAATATTGTCATAAAGGAAGGCTCCCCAATGTTAGCGGCCATATCAAGGGCGGCCTTGGTTTAGGAAAAAGCCAATTTTTGTTGTGGTGATCAAGAGGCCAAGCTCTCTATCGAGAGAAACGGGGGCAAAGCCAGGCATACCAGGAACCCTTCTGGAGGGCGTGGAAGTCTAGCGGTCGACCGTAGGGGGGAGGCAGGGGAGCTGGCAGCTGTGTCAGTCTCCTGCAGAGTCACTTCTGAATCCTCTTCAATTTTCGGCTGATGGTAATGAACTTCAACCGTCTTCTTGATGGCAGCATCAACCTGGTTCCGTGGATGACAGGTCGCGGGTTTTGATCTCTGTCTCGCTTAATCTTGATGTCCTGCGCACATCCTCTCAATGAGGGTCCGTCCAGAGGGGTCCGTGCCTCGAGCCCCACGTCTGGGTGCCACTTGACCCGACTGGCAGGCCCTAGTTATTCGTGGGGGCGAGGAGGACTGCAACCTGCTATTCTTCAGAAGATATGGTACACTGCTTGAGTTATGGTCTCCTTGCTATTCTTCAGATGATATGGTACACTGCTTTGAGTCTATCTGCAGTTTCCAAGCAGGATCTTGCAGTTGCCAAGCTTCAGGGAACCTTGTGCAGCTGGGAAAAGGTAGGGGGTGAGGGTAAGGGCGAGGATCCTGACTTCTGGCCCATCTGGATTAGAACTTCTAATGGCAGGCATCACGGGTGATTCATTTTTGCCTGGAAAGAAAAAAGAAGGGGATTCTCAGGGAGATTTCTCTTCCCTGGATGTAAATTACTATTCATCGTATTTATGGTTGGGCCTGGCTTTGTGAGTGTATCTATTTTTTTTTCATTAATATTTATGGTAGCCGGTTAGCTGTGCCTTCTGTGGTATTGGACAGGCATATCAGTCCTCGGCTCCATAAGGGAACTGGGTCTGGAGCATTCCCTTTACGGGTATGAGGGTCCTTCCCCATATCTGTGGCAAAGTTTTGTTGGTCTTGGTGGTGCCCGAGGTCACCTACATGGTCAGCAAGAGATTTGCCATGAGCTTTCAGCTTAAGAGAGAGAAAAGTGAACAAGGCATGATGGAGAGTATTTCAGGGGGGCTCCTTCTGAGGGGGTACTGTTCCCCCTCTTTTATTTTTAAAGCCAATTTTTCAGAGTTCTTGTAAAATCAGGGCTGAAGCGCCAACAGTTGCTCCTTCTACACTCAGAGAGTCGTGAAGACCTTATTTAAGGATATATAAATCTATATTTATAATCTTTTGTCAAAGGACTTTTATAGCACCACTGACAATTAATCAGACTATATGATATATCGATTGGAAATAGCTTTTTCTACTTTTTGTGAGATTACCTCTCTTCTGTCAATTAACTGTTGAGGAAGTTAGGGTTTACCTCTCTCTTGAGAATATTGATCAGAGATTTAAGTTCTTTTGTGGAGAGCTTAAAATAGGATCTTAGCCAATTTGCAACTCCTAGAAACTTTTGAAATTAATTTAAGATAAGTAAACTCCCTTTTTAAAAAAATCCTTTATCTGTGTGGGTTTTTTATTGGGTATTATACGTATTTACCTTTCAATGTTATCTCCTTTCTCATTCTCCCCCAAGATCCTTTATCCCATACCCACTCCTCCTAATTTTTGTGATGGTGTGCTCCAAACATCCTCCCAGTCCCATCTCCCTGCTCTCGAATTCCCACACAGTAGGGAATCCAAACTTTCGGGGACCTTGGCCCTCCACTTTCACTGAAGTCTAACAAGGACACCCTCAATTCCCTATACAGGTGTGTGAGTCCCTCCCTTTGTGTTCTCTGGTTTAGACTTTGGGAGTTCTGGTTGAAACTTTTGATACTCCTTCTAGAAATGACCAACGAATTCATACTTTGGTCTTCCTTCTTCTATGTGAGTTTTATGTGGTTTGTATGTAGGTTCTTAGACATTGTGAGCTTTTGGTCTAATATCCACTTATCAATGAGTGCATACCAAGTATGTTCTTTTGAGATTGGGTCATCTCACTCAAGATGATATTTTCCAGCTCCATCCATTTGCCTAGGAATTTTGTGAACTGATTGTTCTTAATAGCTGAGTAGTATTCCATTGTATAAATGTACCACATTTTCTGCATCCATTCTTCTGTCGAAGGGCATCTGGGTTCTTTCCAACTTCTGGCTATTATAAATAAGGCTGCTATGAACATGGTGGAGCATGTGTCCCTGTTGTATGGTGAAACTTCTTTTGGGTATATGCCCAGGAGTGGTATAGCTGGGTCCCCAGGTAACACTATGTTCAATTTTCTGAGATATCGCCATACTGCCTTCCATAGTAGTTGTACCAGTTTACAATCCCACCAACAGTGGAGGAGTGTTCCTCTTTCTCCACATCCTCGCCAACATGTGCTGTCACCTGTGTTTTTGATCTTAGCCATTCTGACTGGTGTAAGGTGGAATCTCAGTGTTGTTTTCATTTGCATTTCCCTGATGACTAGTGATCCTGAACACTTCTTTAGGTGCTTCTCAACCATTCGAACTTCCTCAGTTGAGAATTCTTTGTTCAGCTCTGTGCTCCATTTTTTAATAGGGTTCTTTGATTGTCTAGAGTCTAATTTCTTCAGTTCTTTGTATACCTTGGATATTAGCCCTTTATCAGATGTAGGGTCGGTGAAGATCTTTTCCCAATCTGTTGGTTGCCGCTCTGTCCTATTGACTGTGTCCTTTGCTTTACAGAAGCTTTGCAGCTTTATGAGGTCCCATTTGTCAATTTTTGTTCTTAGAGCACAGGCCATTGGTGTTCTGTTCAGGAACTTTTTCCCTGTGCCTATGTATTCCAGGCTTTTTCCCAGTTTCTCTTCTATTAGTTTCAGTGTGGCTGGTTTTAGGTGGAGGTCCTTAATCCATTTGGAATTGAGCTTTGTACAAGGAGATAAGTATGGATCAATTTGCTTTTTTCTACATGCTGACAACCAGTTGGACCAGCACCATTTGTTGAAAATGCTATCTTTTTTCCATTCGATGGTTACTATAAAATATCTTAAAGAACCACCAGAGATTTTTTCTAGTCAAGATTTCTACTAATTTGTACAAAAATTCCTATTTATTTAAATAGTCCTACCAAATTTTCCCATGGCAAGCATTTTTCTGAAAGAAAAGTAAAGAAATGAAACTAAATCAACTAAGACAAGAAATATGAATAATGGCATGTTAGTGATGAGCCAATAAAATGATAGCAGTGAGCAAATGTATTAATTAAAAACAACCTATATGCCAAATAAAATGTGCAATATGGGGCAGACAGATTGTCTCTCAAAAAGCGGACTGAATCTTCCTCATGGATTGATTTTCTTTTTTATGTGGTCAGAGAGAGACAAAAGTTCACAGAGAGATAGAAAAAGAGACTCTGAAGGTTGATATTGATTGGGGGAAAAGATAATGCATCTTGTTCACACAGATTGACTTGTAAGCAAAGACATCCAAGCAAAATATAAGATTTAACATTCCCATCTTAAAAAAAAAACCAAGAGCAAGCTCTTACTGGAAGTCAAGGACAAGTTCTAAGTAGCAAATGCTAGATGTAATGGATTGTTTACATTAATTTTATAGACAATTGTAGCTACTGATGTTAAGTAGAAAAGACACACTAGTTTTGTGATGCATGGGATTGCTTGCTTTAAAGGAAGTAATATACTGTAAACTTTGAACATTCTTCACATGTTGTGTATGGTGGTCATAAAACTTTTTTCCAAATAATAGGAAAACAGATACAAAACTATCATTAGTGCAAGTCAAGCCAGGGAATGCCTATCTATGAACTAAAATTACAAACAGAATATTACTTATGATAAGGAACATATATACATAATTTTCAAATATATCATCTAGCACTTGTGTTATTTTTTACTTAATATAAATTATAATTCAATAAGAATAAATTATTATATTTTAACTATTAGCCATTATTTGCTATATACTAATTTAAATGTTATTTAACGTAAGTGAATAAGTGTTCTGCCTTAGACAAAGTGGATACGTAAAGAAAAAACTAAACTTTGGTCACTTGGAAGCTAGTAAATTGTACAGATATAATTATTGATGAATGCTGATAAGGGATTGCAGTATTCTTTAATATTGTTTTATGTTTTTAAAAACTGAGGGTATTTTTTCAGTACAGCTTATCAAAAGTGTTTGAACAAGGAAATTGTTTGGTTTTTTTTTGGTTTTTATTTTTGTTTGTTTGTTTATTTATTTATTTATTTATTTATTTTGGTTTTGGTTTTGGTTTTCCGAGACAGGGTTTCTCTGTGTAGCCTGGGCTGTCCTGGAACTCACTCTGTAGACCAGGCTGGCCTCGAACTCAGAAATCTGCCTGCCTTTGCCTCCCAAGTGCTGGGATTAAAGGAGGAAATTGTTTTATAGCATGGATTTTGTGGGGATTGGAATATTTTCATGTAAATGTAGATTTATTTTGGGGACATAATGAAATTGTTTCTTCTTTTTCCACTTTATATATATAAATTATACACGTAGCCTAAAGGTAATTTAAAACTCTTTCCAAGTTGACTTTGTTATAACTACAAATTTTCACATGTAGTACTTTTCATCTGTTGTCTTACTTTTTTATGGAAATGTTTCAGACTGTTGGATTTTTCAGATTTGTAATGTTGAATTTGTCTAAATATGAAGCAAAGGAAGCTATAAAAACAAAAGGTCCTTATTACTTGATTACAACTGTCAGACAACAGCTTCTAGTGTGAAGCCTTGCTAGCCTTCATTTGTCTTATATTTTCCTCATGTCCCTGACGTTTTGGGTGACATAACAATCAACTTGTAATGAGTCTTTGTTTCAATTAAGCCTCATGTTACACAGCTACAGTGTGAAGGTTTCGAGAACCTACATATAAGTAATTAAACAAATTTTTTGACACGTTTAGATTCTCTACTTTTCTCAAGGTATAAGCTCAGAGAAAATGAGACATAAATTGTTTAAATGAATATTTCCTATTATTATTGGCTTTCTGAGTTAGATTTTATGGCTCAAAATAATATTTAAATGTGAACACCTCTACACATTTTGGTAACTTGATGAATGCTCTATGTACATATATGTTTTAAATCCTATATATAACAATAACTTTTCACATATTAAAGTAGCAATAGAAAGTAAGCAAAAATCATAATCTTGTGTGTTAATATGTAAGACCAATTTAGATATAAGCATAAAATCACATTTTTTTTTGTAAAACCCAATGAACTAGCTCAAGGCTAAAGCTATTTTTAAAGCTATGAAAAATTTAAGGACAAAGAATTCTGTTTTACATGGGTATTGAGCACTCAGAAAGAAAAATATTACATTAAAACTATTAGGATTTCTCTTTCTCTTCCTCTCTCTCTCTCTCTCTCTCTCTCTCTGCGTCTCTCTCTCTCTCTCTGTCTCTCTCTCTATGTCTCTCTCTGTCTGTCTGTCTCTTTGTGTCTGTCTGTCTGTCTCTCTCTCTTTGTCTCTCTCTGTCTCTCTGTCTCTCTGTCTCTCTCTCTCTGTCTCTCTCTGTCTCTCTTTGTCTCTCTCTGTCTCTCTCTCTCTCTGTCTCTCTCTCTCTGTCTCTCTCTCTCTGCCTCTCTCCTCTCTCTCTGTCTCTGTCTCTGTCTCTGTCTCTGTCTCTCTCTCTCTCTCTCTGTGTGTGTGTGTGTGTGTGTGTGTGTGTGTGTGTGTGTCCCTCTCTTGGTTGAACTCCTGGTCTTCCTGTCTCATCTGATTGACTGCTGAATGACAGCTATAGGGCCTTGCATCTAAATTTACCTTGTCACTTATATCATTGTTCCTTTTTTTGTAGATTTAGAATTGAGCAACCTAGACAGCTTTCATCTTTAATATCATAGATATATTATTTGAAAACTATTTCTACATGATTTGAGAGTTTTTCACTTTTACTTTACATTATTTTCAAAAAGTCAGAATGAATGTGACTCAGTTTGATAAATACATGAAAGAAAAATTAAACCAGTACTGCTCATGGCCTTATATCTTCTTAAATGGGACAGAGAAGAAAAAGAACAATAATCAGAGTAGCACAGAGGTCCAATTAGAGCCACAAGACAAGACAGTTACAGGTTACAATAGTGCAAATATCCAGAGAAGCAGATCTAGGGTCAATAAAAGAAATATGGTCTAGGTAATCATTATTATTACATACACACACAAACATACACACACAGATACACACACACACGCCCTCCCACCCCCCCCAAACACAAAGAAAAACAAAAGAGCTAAAACAAACAAAAAAATCAAAAACCCAGAGCTAGATTAAACATTATCTAAATCTCACCAATTCCATGAATTTGAAATTCTGATAGAAAGGTGTGCTTTTGTTCCAGCACAATGAGATCCCAAGAACACCTGACTTTTGGTTACTTTAACCTGTTTCAAATGAAGCAAGTTTCATTGATGGAAAGCAGGGAGACTGAAGTTTTTTCTCACCATTTTTAATAATGTAAAATTTATCATAATCAGAAGAAAGGTCAAAGAATTTAGATTCCTTTCGTATGTAGAATAATTTACCTTGCCTGATGATGATATATTTTACTATTTTATAATAAGAATTGACTCATGCATAAAAATGTCACATTTTCCTTTCTGTATCTTTGGTCATTAGAGAATCAGTAAATACTCAGTTATAAGTTAATGACCTCAAAATTCTGGTATAAGATCATCTTAATTGACTGTCTGATATTCCCTTGAGTGCAATCATGGTATTATTGTTATGTCATTACCAACCACTTCTTATTGAATTGAAGGCCCACTATGGAAGAGGAGATGCATACTTTGTACTATAAATGCTGCCTGAGAACCCATGGTTAGGAAGCTAACAAACTCAGGAGAGAAGCTATTACTATTTCTCTGCTTAAAGGATGTGTCACCAAACTGCCCACTAACTTCCTATCTTTCTATGTGTAGATTAGTTTGGCTTGTAGTTCTCTTCAGAATAATTTGTTTATGCAGCACAGGGTGGCGAATGGAAAAACTCACAGCTGATCACTGAGCAGAGAATAGGTGTCAATGGAGTTACCAAAAGCCACAATAGTGATACTTGTACCATTCTCCACCTAAGATTAAGGGATAATTACAAAACTGGGCATGGAAAGATTATTAGAAGCAGATGGCTGGGGAAGGGGAGAAAGGAAACAGTGTCTTCTAGGCATGACAGGACTACTGTACTCATAAACTTATAGCAGCTGTGTTTGCTCACAGCAGATAAATCTGATCAATATATTAAAACCTAATCAAGCATTGCCTTTCTGCTCTTACTATAGCCATTTTGAATAAAACTTCCCTTTTTCAATAGAGGTCAAATGAAATTTAAGTTCTCAAGACTTCCCTTGGTAACGAACATCTGGGTTGGCAAGTTGGGACACTAATGCTCAAGTAGCACACTCCCCCACTCCCCGCCACCACCACCACAGTTGAGTTAACCCAACCACTGGGAGAAATGTAAGTGTACAAAGAACACATGTTCTTAAGGACATTCCCTATCCCTAAATCTGGATTGTTTGTGAATTTCAGGCTTAAAAGCTCTATACCATTCTGACTTGTGGTCACAATCTCAGCTCCTGAGTCTGACCTGCGTCCCTAACTGATCAGTCTCCAAGGTGTGTGTTCAGTAAACTATCCCTGATTGATTGAGATTGGTGTCCCTGTGGTTTGTAGTGTGATTCCTGGACCCCAACTAACATTCTAGCATAAATGGGAAGAAATTAATGAGAACACACTCTAACTGAGGAATTATGAACAGATAATGGCCTCCAGATGAAGCAGAATCTGTTTTCCTAGGGTAGCCCCCAGTAAATGGACCATGCTTCAACAAATGTCATGTTCCAGTGGGCTATTAAGGAGGAAAAAAATGGTCATGATATTTTGTGACATTTGGGGGTCAGGTGTATAGAGAAATTTTAAACCAGCAACATGGCTGGTCTGGTAAGAGATCACATTAAAAGACCTTGTAAGTCTATGTGAGCCTACTATAATGCAGAATTACCTTGCTAGAATACAGACACACCCTTAGTACACACTTCTAATTCCTAACAAAAAAGGTAAGGTTAGTTTGTAGTAGAAGGAAGCAGCCATGTATAAAAGTGATGTCTAATTGAGGGACAGAAAAAGTAATGAATCAGAGAAAGATTTGACAGAATGAGTCAGAGGTCGATTATTTCCACTACTTATAAGAACAGCACAGGAAAGAAAGGTTACTTTAGAGTAGTACGGGAAGAGAGGGAGTGTGTGGTATTTTAAGTGGTACATTACTTCAAAGAGAGGTGGCAAAGAGAACAAGCTAGACAAAGGTGAAGACAGATCAGGCTAAAGAGTGAGAAAGAGACAGAAGATTAGAACACTTTGCTAGAGTTAGTTTGAATCCAAGCGAGTAATTCACTGAGAAGCCAAGAAAACCTGGATTGAATTAGTTATCTTAGACAATTAGATACTATGAGGCTAGAAGCTTCTCAGTGTAGGCCTAGGAATAGTTAGAACAGAGAAAGAGATGCTCTGAGTTCCGTCAAGTCATCTAGGCACACAGCTTGAGTGTAGCTCTCATTTCATCCCTCTGTTTGATGAAATAAAAGCAAAATTTACAGCAGTGGATCTGGAGGAAGGCAGTGGGTTTAGTAGAAAATAAACGGGACAAAAAAGAGAATGAAATTTAAAACTTTAAAATTAATATTAATGTTAAGAATGATATAACCAAGCCAGCTCAGTCAGTCAACAGGGTCTCAAGGGAAGGAATGAAGAATGAAAAAGAAGAAAAACAATTAGACAAAATTATAACATGATTCCAACGCGTACTGAGACTGAAGCAGCTTTATTCTTTTCTAGTCTGCTTTTATATCATTCTAGGTACATCAAAAACAAAACAAAACATGATCATTTCTTAGAACAAAGACAAAGTAATACGCAAAGTAGTAAACAAGGAGATCACACAATATAGTAATTAAGTAAAGTAGTTAGCAAAAGGATCACACAAGGTAATATTTAAGTAAAGCACTAAGCAAATAGATCACATAAGTTAGTAATTCAGTAAAGTAGTAAACAAATCCCATGTTCACTGTTTCTAATATTCTTATCTGAGCCTATTTCATTGTCTGAGCCCAGTGACAATGCCAAATTCCTAGAAATGGCACCAAGAGCTCTCAACATATATATGTATTCATATATAATTCAGGTACCGTAAAATTCACGTTGGTAGCACATACAATGTGAACACCTTGACATGTTCATAAATTTATAGGAGTTACCACTATCACATGCAAAAATATGCTCATCAAATCTACACTGTTGTTTCACAGTCATTAGCATAATTATTCATTTCTTTTGAAATCTAGACCCGAAAAACCACTTATGTTTTGTGGCTTTATTATTCTGAGCTTTTAAATATAATAATCTAATATGTATTTTCCAAATCTAGGTCTTTTTCCCACTTAACGTGTTCAAAGCCATCCTGGTTCTAGTGTGAGAGCCCCTGTAAATTTTATACTACTTTATATACATATGTGGCACATTTTGTTCTCTTACTGATTAAAAGACAACTGAGGGCTTTTTTTTTTTTAACTTTAAGTATATTGAATCTTACTATTTACTCCATGGCAGGCCAATTAAAGTAAAAGAGAAAATGCTGAAACAAATAGCTGAATTTTATTTGAGAACCTCATCTAGAGAGGAAGGTGGGAGTCCCTTACTGAAATGTCTTAATTCTTAAGTTTAATTGGATACATGTAGGCAGCTGAGAGAAACTCGTAGAAAATGGATCTCAACTGACATCAGCTGGAAGTTGACCAGAAATAGAACCCCTCTAACAAGAGAGATTGACATATAGTGCTCATGTGATTTTAATTTCCAAGTTCACAAAACCCGATCCACATAACCCATTTGATTATTTTCATCCTGCTATGAAATAATACTTCTCTATGCTGTTTTGGTTTGAATGTCTCCATTTACTAGTGATTTTCAGTAGTTGACAATGTTTATCACCCATCTGAACATTTTTAGAAAAGATCTATGCTAATTGTTTGGTCCAATTTTAATTGGTTCTTGCTAATTACTCTCTAATTGAGTTCTATTTAATTGGGTGCTATTCTGTGTATTGTTTCACTTTATTGAATGGGTCTATTTAAAACACAATATTTTTACTTTTTATAGTCTCTAATTTAGAACTTTTAGTCAAATTTCTGAGGACATTTTGAAAGAATTCTAGGAAGAGGTCTGATTTTCCATTTTGGGTATGTGTGCCCTGTAGTCATACTATGATATTATGAAAGGGAATGTATCCACTCACTTTCATATCTACTCAAAATTCAGTTTACTATTTAATGGGAAGATTTACTTGACTCTTAATTCTATTTAATTCATACATTTTCTATTATTATGGCAGTACAACTCTGACACAATGATTCCAGCTGTGTTTTTAATTGGGCACTCTGAAACTTCCCAGATTGGTATCCTACTTTGAGATATTTTTAGTTATTTCTATCTGTTCATTTACATATAAATCTTAGGATCTACTTGTTGATTTCTCTGGGTTATCAAGCTAGCTGAGTTCATAGCTGAATCAAATCTTTTAATATATCAAGTCTTCGAATCCTTCAATTTATTCTCATTTGTTTAAGACAACTTTGATGCTTTTCTAAGATTCTTTGGTCTTCTGAAGATTTATACTTCTTTTGATTAATGTTTTTGATGTTTTTTATGTGATTCTATGAATCAATTTGTTTTTATATTTCAAGTAAATTCACCTTTCAGACTTGGTCATTTCTTATATACAAAAACATAGTGTCTTTTTGCTTATTGATCTTATATCCTATAACCTTTGTAGGTTAGTACATTATCTGTAGTTTTAGAACACATATATTTCATTATTTTTAGCAGAAGGATTTTCATCTATGTATTGGGCTTAGTTCTTTAAGTTTCTTGTATCTTTTTTAAATTCTCTATTTAGTTGAATTACTCTTTATTGAGAATGGCTTATTGAGCCCTACAATTATTATTACTGGGTTATTTCATTCTTGTAAAAAATAAAATATTCTCCTTTGTCTCTTTTAATGATTTGATTCTAGGGTGTACTTTGCTATTAATTTGTGTAAATTATTTTTATCATTTTAAAATATTGTATAAATTGTTGATATTACTCTTTGTGTCTGTAATAGAGAACATACAGTTTTATAACTTAAAAGCTGTATTTTGAAGCTCTTTTGTCTGATTCACATACTGGATCCTCTCATTTATAATTTAATTACTTATATTAAAAATTATAACTTTCATTTTGTTGTTTATATTATTATGGCATATTGTTTTTGGTTCCTTTGTTTCTTTTGCCCTCCCTCTCTTATTTTCTGATAATTGAATATTTTGTAGTATATATTTTAATTTCCTTATTATTTCTTACATTATTTTCTTAGTTGTTTAGTTAGTGGCTAGCCTGTAGATTCTAATTAGATCCTTGGTTAGCAGTAATCTTCAACACAAAGCTAAGGATTTAATAACCTGTGGATTTATTCTTCTAGTCAACTCTATTGCCCCTGTTCATTGAATTATTTGTATTAATAAAATATTATTTTACATATTATGTATCCATAAATATAGCAAAATAAGCTCTGTCTTTTACAGCTGTCACTTAGTCAAGAGAAAAATACTTGCAAGTGCGTACGTGTATGTGTTTGGCAATGTATTTGCATGATATGTGTGCACATATGTGTAGATGCATATATGTGTGTTCATGTGTAAAAAAATTTAATTCAGAAACATGGTTGCTCTGGCAAGTGATCACATACAATTCCTTCTAGGACAAAGTGAGAAATCAGAGGAAGATTAGACAGAATAAGTCGGAGATAGGATAAGTGAGAACATCATGAGAACAGCACAGGAAAGAGAAGGCATTTAAGAGAATCACAGGGAGAAAGGGTCAGTCATTTGGGAATTGGTTCAGTTAGAACAATGAGTACAGTGCAGTTGAGTTCGTTCTTTATTTCATTTTATTTTATTTTAAAATCATTTTTTACACTCCATTCATTAATACCCTCCTACTCTGCCCTCTGGCTGTTCCTCACCTCATACCTCTTCCTTACCCATGTCTCCACAAGGGTGTCCCCATCCCTCACCCCTACTGCTTGAGACCTCCCTACTCCCTGGGGCCTCAAGTCTCTGGAGGGTTAAGTGCATCCTCTCTCACTGAGGTCACAAAAGGCAGTCCTCTGCTGTATATATGTCGAGGCTTCTTATCAGCTGGTGTATGCTGCCTGGTTGTTGGCTCGGTGTATGAAGAATCTTGAAGGTCCAGGTTAGTTGACACTGCTAGCTTGCCCTCCTCCTCAGCTTCTTTTAGCTTTTTCCTAATTCAACCGCAAGGATTCTTGGCTTCTGTCCATTGGCTGGGTGTAAATATCTGCATCTGACACATACAGCTGCTTGTTGGGTCTTTGGAGGACCACTGTGTGTCTGTCATCACACCATATCATCAGTTATAGTGTCAGGCCTTGGAACCTCCCCTTGAGCTGAATTCCAATTTGAGTCTGTCCCTGGACTTCCTTCCTTTCCCTCAGTCTCTTCTCCTTTTTTTGCCCCTGTTTTTTTTCTTTTTTCCCCAAGGGAAACAACTCTGGGTTAGAGTTTTTTTGACTGTGGAATAGCAACCCTAACTCTCCATTGAAGTCTTGTCTTTCTACTGGAGGTGAACTCTACATGTTTTTTCTTGCCACCACAGGGCATTTCATTTAAGGTCCCTCTTTTTTATTTCTGAGAGTCTCTCATATCCCAGGTCTCTTGTACATTCAAGAGTGCCCCCTGTCACTTTCAGATGCTGTCTGTTTCCATTCTCTCTGCTGTCCCACAGTGCTTCAGTACTGCTCCCCCCCACTCCAATACCTGATGATGTTCCCTTTTTCCCCTCCTTGTCCCCTCTCCCACATAGGTACTTTCTTCCCTCCTCCTCCTCCTGTGATTGCTTTCTTCTCCCTCCCAAGTGGGATTGCAGCATCCTTACTTGTGTCCTTAGGTTTGTTAACCTTCTTGAATACTGTGGATTGTATCCTGGGTATTCTGTGCTTTTTTTTTTTTTTTGCTAATATCTGCTTCTTAGTGAGTATATCCCATGCCTGTCTTTTTAGATTTGAGTTACCTCACTCAGGATGATATTTTCGAGTTCCATTCATTTGCCTTCACAACTCATGATGTCCTGAGTCTTAATAGCAGTGTAGTATTCCATTGTGTAAATAAACCACATTTTCTGTGTTCATTCTTCCACTGTGGGACATCTGGGTTGTTTTCAGCTTCTGGCTATCACAAACAAAGCCACTATGAACATAATAATGGAACATGTGCCCCTATGGCATGGTGGGGTATTTTTTGGGTATATGTCCTGGAGTGTTTCAGCTGGATTCTCAAATAATAATATGTCCAACTTTCTGAGGGATCACCAGACTGATTTTCAGAGTGGTTGTACCAGCTTGCAATCCCACCAGCATGTGCTGTCACCTGAATTTTTGATCTTTGCCACTCTGATTGGTGAGAGAGGAAATTTCAGGGTTGTTTTGATTTGCATTTCCCTGATCACTAAGGACTTTGAATATTTCTTTAATTGCTTTTCAGCTATTTGAGATTCCTCTGCTGGGAATTCTTGGTTTAGTTCTACATCCCAGTTTTTGAACTTGTTGTTTGGGTTTTGGTGGTTACCTTCTTGAGTTCTTTATATATTTTGGATATTAGCCCTCTATCATCTGTGGGTTAGTGAAGACTTTTTTATCCCAATCTATAAGTTGCTGTTGTGTCCTATTGACTATGTCCTTTGCTTTGCAGAAGTTTTTCAGCTTCGTGAGGTCTCATTTATCAATTCTTGATGTTAGAGCCTGAGCTATTGGAGTTCTGTTTTGGAAAGGCATCCCACCCTCCAATGCCAAAGAGTTCAAGGGTCTTTCTAACTTTCTCTTCTATTAGATTCAATGTGCTTGGTTTTATGTTGAGGTCCTTGATCCACTTGGACTTGAGCTTTATGCAAGGTGACAAATATGGATTTATTTTCATTTTTCTACATATGTACTGGCAGTGTTAGACCAGTACCATTTATTGAAGAATCTTCCTTTTTGTTCATTGTATATTTTTGGTTTCTTTGTCAAAGATCAAGTGTGTGTAAGTGATTGTGGTTTTATTTTGGAATTTTTAATACTATTCCAATACTTCAATTTTGAAATCTGTTCAGTTTGTGCAGTTGTACAGAGACAGCTGGCAGAGAGAACAAGTTAGAGCATAAGAAGGAGTCAGTAGATTAGAATCTATTAGTCAAGCAGAGCAATTCAGTCAGAAGCCCAGAGAAGCAGGATTGAATCATTCAGCTCAGAAGATTATATTATCTGGAGGCTAGAAGCTTCAAAACCTAGTTGGGTCAGAGCAAGAAATGCTCTGGGTTCACCCAAAACCATGTATTCATACAAGTTTGGTACAGCTCTCATCTCATCCCACTATTCGAGGAATTGAAATCGACATATACATGTATGTGTTAGCAAAACTAACCTTTTTGAAGCTCTGCTTTTTAAGTGAAAAGATAAATCATTTTATTCTAATTTGGAATTTTGGCCATTTCTTGTTCATTTGTTTTACTTCTATTTCAAGTTCTTTCATTATATGAATGTTTATGTCCCTGATATTTTTCACAGATCTATTATAACCTGCTTTCTGTTCTCTATTTTTATTTATATTTAGTACTTATTTATTCTTACTATTCTGTCTATCAAATATTATTTTTTACTTGGTCCAGGTAACTATGGCAAACTCTAACTTATCTAACTAGACACTGTTGAGAAGTATTGATGAACATAGAGGAACATCAACAAGACTAACAGAAGTTGATGCTTTTAGAGAGTATCTCCTCATGTGTTGCCATGCTGATGTTCTTCCTGTCTTGAGATCTGCAAGAACAATTTCCAAGACCTCCATGGGGATTATTAATATAAGAGTATAAGATAAGAATGGTTTATTATGTGTCTTTTTATAGGTCCTTTTTACTTTTATTCTTCTCTCAGACATTACATCCTCATCAGTTTCCTCTTTCTACACTCCTTCCAGTCCCTCCCAACACATTCTCTTTTCCCCAGATCCACTCCTCCAACCTCAACCCCCAAATAGAGCAGTCCTCCCAGGGATAGCCACTGAACATGGTCTTACAAGTTACAAGACTAGGCATACCATCTTATCATGGCTGGATGAGACAAATCAATAGGAGGAAAAGTTTCTCAACCTCAGGGAAAAGAATTAGAGCCAACCCTCCCCTTTCCATTTCTACTATTAGAAGTTCCACAGGGACAAAAAGCTACAGAACCATAAAGTATATTCAGAGAATGTAGCTCTAACTCATATAGGCTCTGTGATTGTCCCTTCTGTCTTTATGAGATTCCATGAACCCTGCTGAGTTGATTCTGTGTGCCATGTTTTCCTGGTATGCTCAAACCCCTGGCTCCTACAATCCTTCCTCCTTCTCTTTTGCAGGATTACCCTGACTCTGCCTAGTGTCTGGCAATATGTCTCTGCATCTGTTCCCATCAGTTGCTAGATAAAATGCCTTTGATGACAATTGTACCAGGCTTCAATCTATGAGTATTAGCAGAACATCATTAAGAATCATTTAATTGTCTTTTTACTTTCCAGTCTTATTCTTTACCTTGAATAAATGTTATTGAACAATTGAAAGATTTTTATTAATTTTAAATTGTAAGGAAAATAATTTTTGCATGCTTTATGATATTCTTGTTACCTCATGGAGTAGATCTTTCTAAAGTTTTTCAAAGGTGTAGGCGATAATATCATTGCCTAAATCACCCTTCATATTTTAAACAGAAATGACTTACATGGTTCTTTTTATATGTTTTAGGATCTTCATTACTAATTTCTGTTTCATTTAAAAATTTTTATGTAAGTTAGTTGCAATTGTTACAGGTTTATATAAAACAGTGTTTCCTATGCAATCTTTTTTTATGAAGAAAAAAATGTAACAACAGTCTTAGTAATATTACGTTAAAATGAATTCTTTCATAGACTTTATAAGGGTTTGCAATCCTTTTAAGAAGTTATTATAATTGCTTTCTTATTGGAATCGGTTCTAACAATAGGCAGCTTATATTTATGTAAACATAAAATATTCAATTTGTGCTATTATTTCTTAGCAAACAGAAGTACTGTGAGCTTTCATTACTTGTAAGGATTTTTAGCACTGGTAATAACAAGCATATTATGAGCATTGTTATACTCAAAGTGCTTTTCTCAAAGATAGTCTGGGGACTAAGAATGGAAAGATTAAGGCAGTTTAGGTAATTTAATTTAAAAGTATTTATGCTAGTATTATATCAAACGATTGTTTACTCAGCACACTGCTAAACTTTTTTCCTTGTTTTAGATACAAAGAATTTATTCGTAGTTAAGACAGACAGTCCCTGGTAGAGAAGGGAAAAAGTTCAGAAAAATATCTTCATAGTCTATGTAATGCAGGCACCAAGCTTTAATTTGGTTAGGCTCAATGTCTAATTTTCTGATAAGTTCCTGCTTTTTGATACAAATTATTTCATCTCAGAAGTGAAAATGAGAAATAGAATCAGTTTTTGGGAAGCTCAAAGTTTATAAGACAAATTATATTTGGGAAAAAAATAGGAGTGAGGTTGTGCAATTGAAGTAGTTGAAGGCCGTGCAGAAACAAATTCACAGGACTGAAATCGGCCGATCAGAATTCACCTTGCAAGGATCATCACAATTAGTTATGGGATTATATGACTAATGCGAAAACTTCCCTGTTTCTCACTACTTATAAAAAATTAGAGGCTTGAATTTAGATAACAATAATAAGATAGTTACTATGTAAATGGAATGAGAGAGTTGAAAGATTTTATTCCTTTGTAAATGTGTAAGTAAAATGAACTTGTCAACTGAAATAATGTATTCTCAAGGAAGCATTTACCAAACAACAGGGTGTTTAAAATTCTCATATTACAGCCAACAATCAGATGGTGATTATATATTTCAATTTGCACACAAATACAGTTTCCAGTATAATAAGAATTTTATACATTAAAATGCACGTCTTATGTGTCTAAGAATATTGCAGTATCACATGAAATTTTTTCCAGCGCCTCATACATGAGATTCGGTATAGGTAAGATAGTTTGAATGCTACTTGTGTAATTGGACACTTCTGGAAAGAACTCAGGTGATACTTCTCACTATGCAGAAACCATTCTCTTTCAGAGTTATAAGCTGCCTGTGCTTGGCTTGGTAGGAAGAAAAAGTATGTTAGGAGAAATTGCAATAACTTAACTTGCAACCTGCTGCTGTAGACCTAACAGCTGAATGGATGCTTTTTCTCTGTGGGAGACTGTTAACCTGTTACCAGCACGTCAGAGTCTTGCTGAATCTAGTGCAATATTAATGAAAAACCACAGGAGGAAGAGAATAGGTGCATTTCGGGCCACACAAGGTGGCTACCACTACTGTTAATCACCTCTAGTTCTTCCTCCAATTCTCCATTTTCCATTTATTTGATTTAAACAAAACTAAGTTTATTCAAAACTGACCATAAAAAACATTTTAGAGTTTTGTAAGTGGGATGATGCTCTAAAAGTGAATTGTTGTTACAGTTTTAAAATATTAAAAAAAATGTGCGTATTAAATCTTAGCAATTCATTGGGAGAAACTTGATACTTTGATTATATACAAGTTATTAGTGCCATTAAAATTTCTCAATTTTGATAACATAATTTGTGTTTTATAGTTCACAAACTGTACAGCTGGGTGGGATTCTTGTGTACTTTCTCCATTGGTAGCATGCATAAAAACTTCAGTCATTATGAGAGCTAGACCCCAGAGAAGAGGCTTCTAGATCTGTAACAGTTGGATTCCTTAGGTCTTATGTATGCAAGGTATGTTATCTTCACCAGTGTAGTCTTGCCTTGAAATTCTGGAGGCAGCTAAGGGCAGTGACAATTACCTGCATTATTTTGGAATGTCTTAGATGAATTTTACAAAAATTCCAAAATGCAATTTCCCTTGCTGACACTGAGATATTGAGAGATACAGAAACATTTAATGCTCTCATTTAGACCTAGTTTGTTCTTCTGGAGGAAATATTTTCTTGGAAAGATTAATACTATTCACTTTATAAGACATATTCAACTTTTTACTCTATGTAAATTTCAGCATGAAATTTTATAATACAGATTCCTGAATTATGTATAACATTATTTAACATGCTTTGATATTTAACAGCTAAAATTTCACATAGAAAACATATTAATTTTTATATTGGAAGTTAAATTACTCATTAAAAAATAAAACATATAGTGGCTATTTCTTGCTAGTTCACAAGCAAGAACTAGCCACTGAGTATTTCCCCCTCACCATTAATTCCATGTTTTATAATGACAAAGTCACTTCATGAATGGTAGAATATGGACCTGTATACTCCAGACCCTAAGCTACTAAGTGTTGTTTAACTGTTTAATACCTTATACTAGCAACTGTCCTTAAAGACATAAAAATCAATTCTACTTGTATTTCATGATTGTAGAGGAGTACACCACCAGGACAAGTAGTTAGTTACTCCACACTCTATTCAAGATTTTGTTTGGAAACCTATATTTATATTCCACTGCGTTCATTTGATAGCCTTCTTGACTATTTTGACTACGTAGAACCATTATCAGAAGAATCAAAAAATATGGTTTTTTTAATGGATCTTAACAACAATTAAATAAAATAAAGAGAGGAAGATACACTGGCATCTGTCTTACACTATAAATGCACATGTTTTACTCTAAATTTTTCAACTGAAATATGTTTATCATAATCTATAGCATGCATCTATTTGCTACTGATTTTTAATAGATTTTGTGTATTTTTCTTCTTGATGAGTAATATGTAATACTTTGGGTAGTGTAATATTTTTAATAATTTCATCACAAACAAGCAGCTGTAAAGGATATTATGCATTGTTCTGAAGTTTTACATATGGTATAAAGTCAAGGTTCAGATTTAGACACTCTTAGCAACAAAGAACTTTGAGTGCCTTCTTCTTTCTAAAGCTCACCTGTTTCCAACACTGAACTACTTTCAGAGGAATATTTAACAATTTTTGTATTTAGTATTCTAATGTATTCTTCTGTTTATTGATTAACCCCATACGTAGGCTTAATAAATAAATGCAAGCTTTAGTCTTCTTACGTTACAAAGACAATTTATTATGTATTCTTACTATATATTGTACAATTTTAAAATTATTTACTGTTTAAAACAATAATATACCTTACTGAATAATAGGTGAAATACATACTTCATTGAAAAAATTGTCAATATTTTATTTATATATATATAATACTATTTTACTTGTCTTTGATCACAATTTTGTAGAGTAATATCACCAATTTTGTAAAATAATGACTTATAAGCTCCTCTGTACAGATACTTATGGGCTGATGTATTTAACATGAAACAGAAAAAAAAGCCACATCCTACTAAGGAAGTAGGTATTTTAATTGTTAAACAAAAAACCATTTATTAATTATATCATGTAAAATAGTTTTTATATCCTTTACATTTGCTATGTTTCCTTTCCAAAACAGTTAAGAATAAATCTTTATACTGGTTGCCATTAAATTCATTTGAAATTGTTATTTTAAACATATACATAGATCAACCCAGATTTCCAACCCCATGTTTAGATGGCAAGTTCTCTAAAACCTGTGTGTGACTTGTAAGAAACAGCCTTTCTATTGTGTTATGGCTCAGAATTAGATGGGAAGTAAAGTATACCATCCTAGAATTTTGTAGTAACTAAAGATAATAAAAACAAATGAAAAGGTGAAAGGTACTGTGATCTGCCGTTATTAACTAGTGGGTACGACGATTTGGTTTAAAGACACACATTGCATGAAGCCACCGTCCAATGGAAAACCCACAATTAACTTGAGAGCTAATTTCACCTTGCTTCTGCGTTCAGAGGGCTTTCTGCTTTTACTGAACTTCAGCTTCATAAAGCTGAGGTGATTTAAGCAATTATTTATGATGGCATTACCTAATACACATTTCTGTTTTGTCAGCAAAGTTTCATGTATGTCCAGACTAAGAAGTGTGAGGCAAATGAAGTTGCCCTCCATCTTTGCTATAATCAATAAAATGTATTCTCTTGTGATAATATTTTTCTTCATGAATTATATACATCACTTTTTCACCCCAGAGATTAAATGACATAAATGGCACTCCAAAACTCTGTTTTCACCTCAGGAAATTTAGGATTGTCAAGATTTCACTATCCTTTAACTGCTATTAAATATCCACACACCTTTGGAAATCTGGCTGATTTTTATAATAAGGCATTAATGTTTCAATGTAAAGTCTATTGATATAGGAAGTGGATGAAAAAGATAATTCAAATAATTCTTCCATATTTGAATTTAAAATTTGATTATTCAGATTTAAGATACTTTGTGAGATGAGTAACAGCCACTCCTTTGGGAATGTATTGAAGTAGATGTCCACGAATTGAATTTCTTTGCCAGCATGAGTAGTATTGGGAACCAAAGCTAAAACTGAGATTAATCACACTACAGTTGGAAACGTTATGCTTGCTGGATAAAAGATCTACTCATGTGCCTGAAATGCATTTTCCTTTCTAAAGTTCACAGACATTGAAATGATGAAAGCAATTTGATAGCATACTTGAGAACTGTTTTTAATGCTTCATTTAAAATATTTTAATACAATCCTGCAGTTGGAAATTAAGGTTCAAGTAGTAACATTCATGATTCAGGATGATAGACATATTAATCTTCCCATTATTGCATTTGATAAAATTTTATCTAACAAGTTCTCAATTTTTTAGAATGCAAGTAAAACAAGAAGTCTAACTTTTTATCTTATACAGATTCACTAGTTCTAGTATTTTAAAATATGATAATGCATTCAAGTTTAGGCATAGTGTGCAGAAGTAATATAGACAACATACTAAGCTTTATGGCTGTTCCCATCCTTTGTCGGTGTTCAATCTAGTTAAAGTTTGGTAAGTGCCAGACAGGTGCTTCTTCTGACATCTATCACCTCAAACTCCCAAGTCACCTTCTCAAAAGAAAATTGATAAGGTTTCTAGGATTCCCAAGGAAACTGTGAAAAGGATTGCCAGTTATATTTAAAGGTACTATAAAGATCCCAGACGTGTGGCCGAAGGTCAGAAAGGATTCAGGGTCATGAAGCTGAATATCAGATGTACAGTATATTTTCATTTATTTTAAAATGGGGTCATGTTATAAAAATAACTGACTTGATAACTACATCAGTGAAACATGTACTTACTAAAAGCATTAGTATATGGATAGAAGAGTGAAACTTGGTTTATATTTTAAATAAGAAATAAGTTAATATTTTGAAATATCTTTAAAGACCATTTTAATATAAAGTACTGACACTGATACATAAATACTACTGAAGATAAAGATCTTTGAGCACATGACTAAGTTTGTGGACAATGCCTGTAAAACATTCTCCATGTATTTCCTCATTTTTCAAATTACTGTTAAGCTCTTTCCTTGATAGGCTTATCTAAGAGATTTGCCACTTTTAAATACTTCAAATTTCAATGGATATCTTTTTGCACAACCTGAAGGTAAACTTGAATTGAGTTTTTTCCTGCAAACATTATTTCCATGTGAACATTTTTAATTATAAGTTTACTTTTGAAGTTTTATACACTCTCAATTTCAAGAAGAAAATATGAGTGATTATCTATTTTAAAATGTCACCAACTGCCTTTGGTAATACAATATTCAATTTTTTTTTTTTGTTTTTTTGAGACAGGGTTTCTCTGTGTAGCCCTGGCTGTCCTGGAACTCACTCTGTAGACCAGGTTAGCCTCGAACTCTTGAACTCAGAAATATGCCTGCCTCTGCCACCCAAGTGCTGGAATTAAAGGTGTGCGCCACCACCGCCTGGCTATGATATTCAGTTCTAAATAGGAACAAAGCAAATAGTCATTAAGAGGACTGTCAAGAGCCCTTTGCCTGAGGGATTTCCAGTTCAGTTTCTGCCATTAACTTATTTCACCTCTTTATTCACTGTGTCCCTTTATCTTCCCCTCTTTCTACTCTTCCTAACTCTTCTGCAGTCCTTTCTTTCAGTAGTTATTTCTTTGGTTCCTTCATTAGTTTTCTTCTTGTGATTTTCTCCCCTTTCCATTATGTTTTTTCCCCAAAAACTTCCCAGGAAGATTGAGCCTCAATGCTATGCATCCCTGGGCAAACGGTTACCTCTAGGTTGTTTGCTTGTTTGTTCCCCCCCCCCCTACACACACACTCAATTGAGCAGTTTCATTTTACTGTGTGGTATGTGCTTGACCAAGCAGATTGCCCACTGCTTGGCTATTCCCCTTTACGTATGAGTGAGTAAATGAGGCAGTAACAGAACAACTTCACCTTTTTGCCTCCAAGTGAATGAGAAGTCAGTGAATCCACTCAGAATGCAGCAGCCACAGGACTCACAATTGGTCCTTGCAGGACTCTCATTTAGAGTGCTTTAAAGGCAAGGCTTAGCCAGTTTGCTGATTGATTGTTAAGACGTACCGAGAGGGTGTGCCCCAGGAAACCATTTTGTCTAATTAATATATCAGTTTTCCCCGTGTGAGCATGAAATTAATCCCTTGGTTTGCTATGGACTGTGTGATTACCAGAAAGCTTTACTTTTTGTATTTTTTTTCTGTAATATAATTACTAGAATATTGAGTCCCTTGAAAAATCATTGATTTCAAGTACATTTTGAGCAATGTCAGGTGATTATTTTTGCTTCTATCATATCTCTTACCCTTCTAGAAATTAGCTACTAAATAAATCCTTTTCTTAACAACTTCAGCTAAACCAACTAAATTTTTTCTCTTCAGCTAAACCAACTAAATTTTATCTCTTCTTCCTGAGTGTAGTTTAGATTTGTTGTAGTGTTTTCCTAAGTTTCTACTAGTGAACCTACAGTTAGCCTGGAGGAATACAAAATAAAAATAAGCAATATCAAATGTCACCCAGTTTGTGTTAGTGTGGGAACAAGAACACGAGAGATGATTCCTTAATATCAGAATGGCAAGGTGTTAACAAACTTCACAATTAATGCATTTGTTGTCAATTGCTATAAAAATATTGTATTCCTTGATTTCCTTTCTCTTTTCTGTTTGTCACATTCCAAGTAAACATGCATGCCTTTTCAATTAAGATATCATGGAAATTTATAGGTACTATCACTCCATTTTTCTGATAGTTTAAAAGTGAGCATAAATTAGTGTTGATAACCGTTAATAAAAATTTTTCCATTTTATATATTTCTACAATATCAACATTTATTTTATTCATAATAAAAGTTTTAGTGTCATTGCATTGCTTTCATGAGTATTATTTATCAACCCCACTTACCAAAATATATTACAAAGACACTCCACTCCTCCCTCGCCACTCAGTAGAACTCACCGTATATGTTCACACCTTACTACCAGGAGTCTTGTAGATACCTTATACACACTTTATACACACACCTACACACATAGCCCACACACATGTCTTAAACACATCTCACATATATACTCAACACATTCAGGTTAACTTACAAATCTCAAACTCATCAGTAATATACATCTGACATACTCAAGTTGCCTTAAGCATACTTATATTTCTACACTTGATGGTTTACTTTGTAGGTAGGTGGACTGTATTAAGTTTTGGACATTTTGAGTTTCAAAACTTCTGTGCATAAATTGTCTCAAAATAGAAGCTAGAATGATTTCATATAAACACGGGTATTCATAAATTTTCTCACGCTTTCATAAATGAGAAATATGCAAATTTTAGTTTAGAATTTTCTTAATCTTATTGTTAAATTGAAAGAACTTTCTGATGAATACATACATTAGTAACATTTTTGAAATATGTCCCTTATGAAGTTAAGGATACTATAAAACCATTAATATAGAATGACCTAAAAACCCAGGTATTGGAAGCATGACATTTAGATTGTATTCAGAGATAACTCTGTTGTAATGCAAATTCAGGCTTTGTTCTGAAGTTCTAGGTTCTCACATTACTATATATATATTATTAAAGCATCTGACTTTATTGGTGGTGCATGCATACTCAATTAACCTTCTCCACACTGTATTTCACTAGGAATATTGCTCAGCTTTCCACATACTGTGTCTTGTGTGCTATTATTCTTCAAAGGTCCCAGCTGCACCCAGCATCTGACAAATCACTTTTGTCTAGTCTGTTTAGTACTGGAGATGAGGATAATTTCACTCCAGAGGATTCTTACCACTTGACTAATAGACACAGCACCAACCCCTGCTTCAAACAAGCTTCTTTACCAACAAGATGACTGATAGAGCAATTTACTATTTAGCGGCATAAGAATACAAGTGCAAACACCTTCCCCATCATAATGTGTATACTGCAGCATGAAAATAAATGCTTTATTATGATGAAACTCAACAAAGAAAGATTATATTTAGGCTGTGCTAGACACTTTCTATCATGAATACCCAGTAAAAGAGAACATCTTTGTTTAAGGCCCCTAAAACCAGAACTGCTTGGTATTTTATTCTTTAAATTTTTCCTCTTTTTTTAAGGTTTTTTTTTGTTTGTTTTTTGTTTTTTGTTTTTTTGCTTTTTGTTTTTTTGAGACAGGGTTTCTCTGTGTAGCCCTGGCTGTCCTGGAAATCACTCTGTAGACCAGGCTGGCCTTGAACTTAGAAATCTGCCTGCCTCTGCCTCTCAAGTGCTGGGATTAAAGGTGTGCGCCACCATTGCCTCGCTAAAATTTTTCCTCTTAATGTTATATCATCATAACATGTAATTTAAGACAAATTTCTGAGTTGAATAGAGTACATGAATAGAAAATATGAATATATAAGTATTTCCCAATTCATTGTTGATTCATATTATGTTTGAAAAAAATATTTCATGTGCTATTTACAAAGATATGTCAGAGTACATACATAATTGTTTTATCCAGTATGATGTTTTACAGAATATTCACTGTTGAATGTCTTCTGTAGACCTTACCAGTTTATTTGATTACTTTCTCTTTTCCTTAGGGATGCTAACACACAAAGGCAGGAAAGGAATCTCATTCAGTGATATTTGTGTAGTAATTAAAAGAACATGTACACTTTGAAGGTGCATGAAATATTTGGTAAGCTAAAAATAAAATTCATCCAGAAGGCAGTGGAAGAAATGAATTGTGAATTGAGGGAGTTGGGAAGCAATTTTACAAATTCTCATGTGTCATCATGCATAGACACTTGAAATGAATGGTTCATTCAAAGTGTGTTTATCCTAAGACATTTACCAAAGAGAAAAGTACAATACCATTAGACGCGTCATGTCTTTCTAGTAGATTTTTTGTAGTTGATAGATTGAACTCCAGTGCCTCTTTTGCTTGTCTCTGTTTCTTATATGCTCACCTGTTTGTTTACTGTTCACAGTGACTTAAAGAGAATCCAATGCTTTTAAAAAATATCTGTAAATTAAGAAAGAGGCAGTGATAGAACTGAATTCTTTATGCTATTTTGTTTCATCTTACACTAAACTAATTGTAGGGAAAGGGCTTGCAATGTTTTAAGAGGAAAGAATAATGTAGAAATGTGATACTTCAACTGAAAGATGTATAATTTCAGAATGAAATAGTAAGAGGTTTTTTTTTTTTTGAAGTCCAGGTACTGATATGAGGGAATTTCAAAAAGAGTTTTCTTACAATATTTAATCCTTTTTTATTAGGACATCTTAACCATATTTTACAAGCCAAGAAAAAGACAATATTGAAAAGCTCTACAATGTTTAGTATATATACAAAACAAAGAAAAACTAATTAACCTAAAGGCTACACTAATTTAATGTTCTTTGAATGTATAAAATAAATTATATTTATGTCAAGGCACTACTTAGTTGCTTCTTATAGGGAAAAGAAATGTATATTTAAAAACTAATTGTTCAGATAGCTATACAACTCTATCTGGGAATATTAGAAGGGTCTCTGATTTCTGTTTATGAAGACATGATTTCAGGGTTGACCACTTTGTAATGGATAATCAGATAAGACTGTCATCCTTTGAAGACGCTAATGTTAGCTCTCTTAGCAAACATTAGTTGCATTAAGTTCTTCATTGAACTTCTCATTTCCTTTACCTCCTTAGCATCTTTATTAGTACTGTCACCTTTAAGATCTTGTTTAGTAAGTAATTCTAGAAGACATGCTCTCACAGAAGATTTCCTGGTCCCCCGACTCTCACAATATTCCAACTCTCTCTTCCTTATGTGCAGCAGTTCTGACATAGATGCATCCATTGAAGCTTGGTTTCCCATGGACCACTTGATGCTATAGTGTGTCTACTTGTGGTTCTATGTAGTAATCTGCATTTTCTATAAAGAGACTTCCTTATACTCACAGAACACTATAGATTTCACCCATCATCAAAGAATCAAGTTTTCATAATCTATGCTATATTGTTTATAGACTGAAGGAGATTAATTCCAAACTGGAGGTCAAATATATGAGTGTTGTGTTTCACTTCAAATTCAAATGTATTTATTTTTATATAGAGAGCAAAACAATTTTGAGACAGCAGTAAAAAAATCATGAAAGTCAAATTATAATTATCATATTTATCAAAAATTGGAAGAGCTAGAAACTGGAAGCCAATAATTTATATGTCAGTAATTGTATACAGCTAATCACTGGTTGCTTTTTAGGTTGTCACTATTACAATTTCTGCTGACCTGCTTTCCTCAAAAATGAAACCAAAGAATAGTACAATTGCTGATTTTGCTTATAAATTTTATTTTATTCATTATCTTTAATCTTTTTTACAGTCCAAACTTTATCCCTCTCCTGGTCCACCCTCCAACATGTCCTCATTTCATTCCTTCTCTCCCTTCTCCAAGAGAATATCCCCCACATTTCATGCACCTAGCCAGCCCTCCCCATTCCCTGGGGCCTCCAGTCTCTCAAGAGTTAGTTGAGTCTTTTCTCATTGAGGCCAGACCAGGCAGTCATAATTAATACTTCCTTGATGACTATAAAATAATAAATGTGTTGAAGTTAATCCAAAATAGATGTGGTAAGAATGTCTGAGGTATGTTCAAAGGCCATAGTATTAAACAGAACTGAAAATATGATTACATATTTACTATTAAACAAAGCATGTATATAAAACGAATAGAAGTATTTAAATAACATAGTAATAAAGATGAACTATATAGTAAGAATAAGCCTTTCCTAAACTCATAATGAATGAAGACAAAGAATAGTCACAAGAGTGTTTATATTCAGATTCAAGCAAACAACAATGTAGCTGTTTTGAAAAGGAATTGCTTGTCTAGGAAAAACCTCTTCATACATTGGTCCATGTTTGAAATTGTAATTTTAGGAGATCTTACTAAATAAAGAAAAATGTGTACAAGAAAACAGGAATGTTTTATATAAGGTCAACTGAAAAATATTTCACAGAAAATTGAAAATATCACTGATAAACTGGCCTAGTGTATTTTCAATTGCTGTTGATATAGATGTCTGTGCTACATTATTAGTGTTACAGAACAGCAATCTAACAAGGAGCTTTTGGATGTGACATAATTCAATAGGAATAAGTCATGAAACTGTGTATAGGACAGAGTATGAGGATTTTGTGCACACATGTAGTGATCATTCTGGAAAGTTTTGTCTTAACATTTTCAAGGTTAAAAGTGATAATGTGTCATAGATGGTGATGAGTTAATGTTTGGTTAAGTGTAATTCTTCAGCACTCTTTGGAAATGTTTACAATGATACAGTATTTTCACTTACACACTCTATCCTTTATTATGAATTCCTTCAAGAATGTAACATTACCTATCTAGAGTGAAAACAAGCCACTTTAGTTTGCTTTCTGACTTCAACTATCATCCATTGAATATTTTGCAAACTGGATTATGTATCAGAATGTCATGAGTATATTCTTTGAAATGTAAAATATAATGAATTTATATTAACTATAGTCAATATTCACCTTATGTCTTAAGAAAGATGAAATTAATGATATTTTATGATAGTTCACTCATAAATATTTTACAAAATACCAAAAGCAGTTGCTATAACACATTGCTTGCTTATATCCCCTACTTTGTATCAGACAAAAAAAAAACTTTCTAGGTCTAACAGTATTATATAACTGATGTACCTGATATGGAACCCAGAGCTAAAACATGAAATAGGTGGCTTCAGAATTGTAAATTTTTGCAAATGACTTCAATTATTCAATAATATGACATGAGTAGCTCAGCCTGAGTTTTAGGTATTCTATGATGCAGCTTAACTAGCTCAAAGTGAGAATTAGGAATTCTACCTATGAGGATAGTTACAAGAGTAATTAAGGCACAATAAAAAACTTTCTTCAAAACATTTTTTGAACCAGGTTCTTTATTTGTAGCCTTAGGTGGACTGAAACTCATTCTGTAGACAAGGATGCCATGAGACTCTGAGAACCATTTGCCTGTTTCTGGAACAGTGGATTGAAATTATCATATCAAGTAGGAAGGTAGATTTTTCTCATATTTCATCTCTGAACTTTACATGTAATAATTTTAGATATTCTAGTTTTTCAAGAAAAGCATTATGTCTAAACAATATCTCTGATACAAACCTTATATATCTTGCTTCTTGTCCTCTTTGAGCTGATTTCTAGGTATCCTGCTCATCAAAACAATAGTAATAAAAACTAGGACAGGAATTTGCACCAACAGTATAATTTTGTGTGTGTGTGTGTGTGATAGACTTGAACATGTTGTTCTGAAGGTAGACTAAGGAAATCTTTAGAGTCTTGAGTTGGAAAAACCATGAGTTGCTCTGAGTGTAATAAAATTTTCTATGAGAGCCTGAAATAAGAGAATATTGAGAGAGTGTGTATATACAGTAGAATCCTGGACAATGAAGTTCAAAGAGAGGTTTGAGAATTCATCAAACATTATCATAGCCATACAATGTGGAAGAGGTTATATGGCAAAGTCCTGCATGGCCACTTGTTGTTAATGGCTACTTAGAGAAGAAGAAATAATCTTCTTCCAGAGCTCCCATATGTATCATATAACCACAAAACAGAGGGATATGGGAATATGATGACTTATTTGTTACAATTATTTTAAAGATAGAATATTATTTATTAACACACAGACGTTTAATGTTCACTTTACTTTTGAATGCATATAGCACAACTGAATATGAAATTAATTAAAGTATTTAGAGTTTACTTGAATGACTTCCTGAACAACCATCCTTTTTTTTTTTTTTTTAAAATGATTTTTTTTTGTTTTGTTTTTTTAATTTTTTTATTGGATGTTTTATTTACATTTCATATGTTGTCCCCTTACCCCATCCCCCACCCACCCAGGAACCCCCAATCCCCTCACACCTCCTCCTTCTTCTTTGTGGATGTAACCTCTATCTACCCCTCCACTCCCACCTCCCCACCCTCAAAACTCCCACCCCCTGGGGCGTCCAGCCTTCATGAGGTCAAGGATCTCATCTTCCACCTGTGCCCAGCAGGGCCCTCCACTCTTATATATTCAGCTAAGGCCCTGGATCCCTCCATAAGTGCTCCCAGGCTGGTGGTTTAGACCCTGGGAGCTGTGGTTGGTTGGTATTGTTGCTCTCCTCATGGGGCCACAAATCCTTTCAGCTACTTCAGTCTTCACTCTAACTCCTTCATTGAGAACCCCATGATCACTTCAATGGCTAGTTGTGAGCATCTGCCTCTGAATATGTCAGACTCTTGAAGACCTCTGAGGAGACATCCATATCAGGCTCTTATCAGCATGCACTTCCTGACTTCCACATCAGCATCTACCTTTGGTGACTGCACATGGGATGGATACTCAGGTGGAAAGGTCTTCAGACGGCCCCTCCTTCAGTTTTTGTCCCTCGCTTTGTCTCCATATTTGCTCCCTTGAGTATTTTGTTGCTCCTTCTAAGAAGGACCGAATCACCCCCACTTGGTCTTCATTCTTTATGGACTTCATGTGGCCTGTGAGTTGCATCTTGGGCATTTTAAGGTTCTGGGCTAATATCCAATAATCAGTGAGTGAATACCATGTGTGTTCTTTTGTGATTGGCTTACCTCACTCAGTATGATAATTTCTAGTTCCATCCATTTACCTAGGAACCTCTCAAATTCATTGTTTTTAATAGCTGAGTAATACTCCATTGTGTAAATATACCACATTTTTTTAATCCATTCCTCAGTTGAAGGACATCTGGGTTCTTTCCAGCTCCTGGCTATTATAAATAAGGCTGCTATGAACATAGTTGAGCATATGTCCTTATTATATGCTGAACAACCATCCTTAAGTAGATAATTGCCAGTTCTTTACATCCTTTTACAAACCTGCCTCCTAAGTATAATTAATTAGTGAGTTTTATATAAAAATCCTCTGACATTACCAAGATATTTTACAAAAAACTGTAATTACTTTAAATCTTTATTTGTATCAGAGAAAATAGTCCCTACTCTGTTCAGAAAGAACTAGCATGATTAAAAACTAAATCATAGAAACGCAATTGTGATGAACACAACATAATGACTTATTTTACCATTTATGGTCTTGATCCCTTCTCTTATTCTAGAATAAAATGACCATTTGTCGTATATCCAGAAGGATCCACTTAGAGTCAAATGGTATTATATTTTTCTATAGCATAGAAACGCAAAACATCATAGCATTTGGAATCACAGTGATGACATAATGCAGTTAGCATGTACAGACATCATTTCCCTGTCAACTCCCAACACTTTATTCTTTGTATTTCTTACTGACATTGTGAGCCAGAGTGAAAAGAAAAGACATGGTCCCTGTGAAGCACATGCAAATCTACTCACAGAATTATTTACCAATCTCCAACAATTTGGTACTGATGTCAGATCATTTATGAGATGAAATGGTCAGCAAGTCACCCCTTTGTCTGTTTTAAAAATAACTTAGAACTTTAACCTTCCTTCCCTTTACAGGCTGCCAGTGATGTACCCATGAGTAATTCAAATATAATCATTCTACAACAGTAAAAAGAAAAAAAACACACCCCAGGATAAAACTTACTGTGCCCATGTTTATTTTTCTTATTGTCTATTTGTTATTATTTGCTTTGCAGCTTATCTGGCAGAAGACATCAACAAGAAAATAAAATCAATCTATTTCTAATTTTTAGAAAATCTTTTGTTGGTATGGACTTAAGCTTCATTTACATTAAAATAAATCCACTCAAAGGATTGATTCTCCATTTCTCTCCAGTTTGTTTTGCCTTGTAATTATGTTCTTTATTTCTTTTTTGTTACATGTTTTACCAAAGAGTGAATTCAGTAGGCAAAATGCAGGAACATGGGGAAACAAAAAGAAATACAATATAATGGAATGAAATGCTTTAAATTCCTATGAGAAAAAAAAAAGATTTGTGTTAAAGTTTAAGCAGTCCCTAAACAATAGTATTACAAGTTTTATAGGACTGATGTTTCTGTATTTTGTTTAATGGATCATAGATTCATACACAAATACCAACGATATTGTACATTTTTTATCTCTACAGAACAATGTTTTGATTCTTCTTCCCCTGAAACAATTCTTCTGGAAATTATGAATATATATCTTTCCGGGTTTCAAAGGAATGCACATCAAAATGAAAGATGAAGTGCAGATCTGAATCCACAGGTGGTGAGTGCACTTGGGAAGCAGTGTAGAGCTTCCCATTTCAGTCTACCTCTCCTAGCTTTGTACTTAGAAACCAAAGTTTATACATATGAAATTTCTGTTCATAGTCTTCTCTTGTCTAGCTCAGTCAAATGATTGCCATCAATCAGATTTTCTTTGTCCAGAAAGAACCAAGAAATTACATTTGAAAAGATATTCACACATAATTTTAGCTATGCACTAGGCAATGACCAACAGCTGAGTAGCCTGCCTCAGGCAGACATAGGAGCTAATAGTCAATGACTTTTTTCTACTTAAAAAAAGCCAGCTTTGACTATGCTGACTTTTAAGTATCTTGAAAAGATACCTTGAGGGACACAAATTTAATTTTGAGTTTTTAAGTCACATTCTTTTTGGATATACTTGTTTAAGTTATGACAATGATGCACCAAAGCTGTGTTAAAAAACAAAACAAAACCAACCAACCAACCAAACCAAACCAAAACAAAAAAAACCCATTAATCTGTTGAAAAAAATGAAGTTATCATTTTGTGATAGTTTATGATATTTTTTCACTTCCAAGAAAATATATTGCCTATTTTCAAAAGTGTCATATTATTTTTAAAAATACTTTTAAATCTAGGTAAAATATCTTTGTTATTAAAAAATAGATTTCAATGGCCGCATAGAGTTTATAACAACACTGATGCATTTCCCATCTTTTATAGAAAAAGATAAACCTGTTATTTTAACAAGAGATTTTACAAACACAGTATTTCTCTAAATCATGCCCTGAATATAAAGATTTTATTTAAAGATATAAAAGAGGTTCAGTTCTATATTTGTGTTTTTGAAAACATATGTTTATCATATATTACTTATTTAAATATAAAAAATCAATATATTGAATATATTTGGTTTAAATTCATCTAGCCATCACTTCCAAACATAGCAAATGCTCAAATACTGTTCAACCCTCAGTACTTTGTTTTGAGTTTCACCACAGCTTTGCAGAAGCATAGTGCTGCAGGATTTATTATGCATGATGGACATTGCCATTTTTTCTCATATATTTCCTTGTTCACTGTTCATTCTTTTTTTACATCAGAGTCTTCTCTTTTCTGGTAAAAAAGAAAAACAGCAACAAACCATTTAGTTAATCTCAAATCTCATCCTTAAATACCCATCATAATAATCTTTTATAACATGTAAATCCATACATTTTCTGTATTTCAGAGATGACTGGAGCTAGCAGATTTACGCTTGAAATATCTGCCCTTATCAGAAAATCTGTTTTTACTTATATTTTTTTCTTTCCTTAGAGATGACAAAATGAGAGAATGGACCTTTTGAGAGCCTAAGGTTATTCTTTTTATACTATTTGTATGAGACCTACTTCTGTGATCCCATGAATCTATTTTTTTTCATTGAAGAAATACTGTTTATGCTTCAAGACTATTTACACTTTCCTTTTGTGAAATATTCCCTGACACACATATTCTCTGCATGGATCCCAAACATAGTGACTCATTATTCTTCAGCTTTACAACTGTACCTAGATTCACATTCATTGTTAATATTGCTTCATGCTTTGGGAAATGGCTTGCAGACCCAGCTGAGTGTGTGAGACTATAATTTTCTGATGACTTTTCCAAGAGATATGATTCTATAGAACCAGAGTTGTTAAAAGTCTACCTTGTGACTAAGCTGTAGGGTTGTGAAGATTATCTTGAGTTGAAAGACATGGGATAATGGAAAGAACATAGAATAAAGTAAAAGAAAATAGATACATTATTTATCCAGAAATGCCTTAGTTTCTCATGCATTATCTTTTCAAATTATTAGTGTACTTGGATCAAATGATGTGACTCCCCTAATCTTAAATCTTGTCTCTAAATTGAGAATATAGAGATTCCAACCACATGGTATTAGCTTCTTTGGGAGCTCAAATCACCAACCACTTTCCATATCACACTGAAAACCCCACACTGACCTTCAGATTTAAGCTTGACTCCTCCTTTGCATTTACTTTACCCAAAACCCAGAAATTCCCTTACAGAAAAGTAGCCTGACACTAGTCTGGTATGTGTAGTATTGGGCTGAATGAGTGCTGTAACTCTCTTCCCCTTAGGAACGTACTCTGTTAGTATTAATACTAGTAATAACAAAGCTAATAATGATGACCACAAATTATAATGAACAAGTAGTTCACTTTGGTATATCTAGTTTAAGTATCATGGCATAATGAATTGCCACCTGTCTCAGCAGTATCAATTAGGATGTTGGGAGTTAAAGTTTCACATAAATGTCACTCATTCACACTGAGGCTTTCTCTGACAAGCAGAATAGTACACAGACTATTCACAATACCTTTTGTCATTGTCAGATTTGCTACTTCAATGTTTTCCTGTTCTTTTCTCTATAAGCCCTTGGTATCTTCTTCGACTTTTTACTCTGCCGAAGTCATGCTGACTTCTTGCTATTCTATAAATCATGAACAGAATCCCAGGCTATAAGGTCTTCCAATACTCTTCTGGTTTTTTCAGACTTATATTTCTTTGATTCTCATGCTGGTTATCTGTTTTGTGGTTTTTAAAAATTGTTTGTTGTTTGTTTGTTTCTATCAACTTGACACAAGTTACAGTCACCTGGAAAGAACCTTAGTTAAGAAAGTTCATTCATCAGATGGACTCCAAGTCAATGTGGCTTTTTCTTTACTACAGGTTGAATTGCGAAGACAAAGTCTATTCTAGGTAGTACCATCACTGGGCATGTGGTCCTGCCAGGTGTAAGACCATAAATCTTATAAGGAAGCCAGTAAGCAGCATCTTCCATGGCTTCTGCTTCAACTCCTGCTACCAGGTTCCTGTCTTGACCTCAGACTTCCCTTCATCATGGATGGTAAACAATAATATGAAAAAACCCATCCTCCTGCAAGTTGCTCTTGGTCATGGTGTTTATCACAGCGGAATAAAGAAAACTGTAGCAACTCTCTTCTTTCAGATTGCTTATAAAGATCCTTTCTAAGAAAGGTCATCTCAGGCAACCCAACTGCAGCATCACATGTCACTCTTTATAGGAATTACATCAAAGAGTAAAAATATTCTTTAAATCAAGAAGTTTTGTCAGCTTCACTGATATAGACAGGGAAACATGATGTGTATTCAAGAGGCCAGAGATTTTGCTACATGACTGATCATAGGTAGACAGTGAGTGGAACATATTGTTTGGCCCAATGAGGTCACTTGCAACAAGGATGAGTCACTAGCAGCTAAAATTCAAAAACATGGCCCAGATTCCCAGTGGCAGGGGAAGTTAACATACCATGAAAACTAATACAGACTTCTCCATAATGGGAGCTAGAGTCTGTTCTTCTCTGATTCCATCTGAGATTGGCAATAAGAGAACAATTCTATAAACCAAAGTATTTTCCCTCCACAGATAAATGTTTTCTGATTTATATTTAATTTATTCCACATTGATAAACACTGCAATATTTGTATTATTATTATACTTATTTTACACTATTTATCATGGTATACTATTATAATATTTGTTATTATATTATACTATTGTAATTATATTATTATACAACTAATTGTATGAATTGATCATAGTTAATTGGTGGTTTTGTAATGAGAAGCTATATAGTATCTTCCCAACTATGTTTATAACCTACTTATGTTATTTCTACTCCAGTGTGTCTTAAAGACTGGCATTAAATGTTTTTAGAACTGACATGAGGAAGTCTAAAGTAATCTTACAAATTATTCTCATAAAGGAGAAAGCCATGGCTCATTTTCCTCATTAGATTATGTCAGTTATAGTATTACCAAACATCTATTATATTTTTCCCAAATAGAAATGTGCTCCATATGATTGCTTTTTAAGCGATGAAAAGAAAATGTGTGAGTGAGAAGATTTGTTATTAGTTTCCTTTGTAAAATGTCTCTTGGTTAATTAGAATTTGTATCCATTTATAAATATTTCATTGGGAATTTATTAAATAAGCTTTAAGCCTTGTCACAGGAGTGAATGGCGATTGTCTAATTTAAGCCCAAGTATTTTACTGTAACAATGCCTTTGTCTGCTGACATGATTTTGTATCAGCTTAATGAGAGTGAGTTCAGCTTACTGTAATATCCCTTTGCAGCAAAGTCGTGACAGTGTTCCATGCGACTAATTTTTTCTTTCACCTCTCTATTTACCACTGCGTTTTCTGTATTGTGTAGTTAATGACTTCAGATACACAGTGATCTATGGTACACTGAACTATGCTGACACAATACTTAAAATGTATCTAAATTTTAGTCCTTTTAAAATTATTCTGTGTTTCATGGTCATTTATTGATTTTCATTGTAGGTTGTAGGTGAGGTTTTCAGGAACTATAGATGCTACCAGTAGCTGAAAGAAAAAAATGATAATTTTCTAATGATAATAATGATAATTTGTGGAAATAGTTTATTGTACAATGATAAATCCTGGAAGATTTGGATTCTAAGCTCATTTTTATCAGGTTGGCAGGAACCTAGGTATATATGTAAAGACTGAAGCTCAGCTGAGCAACTGTCTTCATCAAATTGACCCGTGGGCCTGTCTATGATGTATTTTCATAATTATTTATGTGAGAAATCCTGGCATACAATGAGGATGCTGTGCGTGAATATGTGGTTCTGTGTCCTACATGAAAGTAAGCTCAATATAAAGCACACCAGTAAGCAGGAATCCAGAGGAAAGGTAGGATGGGGCCTCTGCATTAGTTCTCACATCTAGGTTCCTGCCTTGAGTTACTGTCCTGGCTTCCTTGGCTGCTGGACTCGAAAGTGCAATATGAAGCAAATCCACTCAATCTACTTTTGGTCAGTGTTATCATAGCAACAGAAAAGTATACAAAGACATAAGTTAGTACCAGAGATGCAGGGTATTGCTGTGACAGACAAGACTATTTTGTATGTGAGGAGAATTGTTAAAGTAATTGGAGCATTTGTCTGAAAGGCTGTTCAGTACTCATAGCATAATGGGCTATTCTGTGAAAGTATGGAAGAGAAGAATTTGGAAAGAAATGAAGATAATGGATTCTGGGCTTGTAAAGATTCAGAGGAAAGCAAAAGCTCTATTGGGGTTGTTCACAAGAGTTTTGCATTAGAAAATCGTGAATGCAAAATCTTTGCTTTCCGGTGCTTGTCAGCTGGGATCTTCTGAGAACTATTCCTCAGGGTGAGTAAACAGAAACTTTAATACAGACAGGTCCATAGGCTGTTTCTCAATCTGACAACCAAACTTGATGATGTGTAAATACATCCCATGTGGTATTGGTTTTGGAGGCACAAAGGCAGCAGGGATTAAAGGGTCTCAGAAGCATCTGAAACTTGGTACTCTAAGAGGCCAGTAAAGTTCACTGATGAAGGTACAACCTCAGTTTCCCGGAACACTCCAGGATTGAAGGAGTCAGGGCGAGAACTTGAAGCTCTCTTTGCAACTGTGTAGGAGCGTCAGATTCCCTGAAGTGAGGCTAGGGGCCATTGATGAACGTGCAGCCTCAGTTGCAGAGGAAATGCTTGAACACTAGAGATCTGTGCCGTATGGAGTGGAACTGAGCTTTTGAGTAAGTGTCATGTATTGCAGATGACAGTGTAAGAGAAGTAGTTTGGACACAGTCCTTTGGAATTCAAAGGGTCATGAGTGACAGTTAGATGCCAGACATTGAACTATATAACTTTGGATATACTGTTAGACTGGTTTTACTTAAATGTTATTGTTTCTATGCTGTTTCTTGTCATTGGTAATAAGAAAGTCTTTAAATTGTTATTATTTATTTATTTAATTTTAATGATTATTCAATAGATTATTCTCTTCTACACTTGGACTACAGAATCTCTTCTTTTTATCACTCCACTACCAACTCCCCTCTCACCTAGATCCACTCTCCTTCTATTTTCCTTCAGAAAAGAGCAGACTTTAAAGAGACAATGGCCACACAGAATCTTTTAATTGCTTGGTTAGAGTCACATCAAGATATATTATTTGTGACTATTGTGAATGGTGTCATTTCTCTAATTTATTTCTCAGCCAGTGGAGGAAGGCTACTAATTTGTTAGAGTTAATTTTATATCCAGCCACTTTGCTCAAGTTATTTTTCTGCTGAAGGAGATCTATGGTGGAAATTTTGTGGTCACTTAAGTATACATTTACAAAATGGAGTACTACTCAGCTATTAAAAACAATGACTTCATGAAATTAACAAGCAAATGGATGGAACTAGAAAGTATCATCCTGAGTGAGGTAACCCAGTCACAGAAGTACACACATAGTATGTACACATTGATAAGTGAATATTAGCCAAAAAGCTCAGAATACCCATGATACTACTCACAGACCATATGAAGCTCAAGTAGAAGGAAGATCAAAGTGTTATTTCAGTAAGTCCTACTTAGAAGGGGGAACAAAGTAATCCAAGGAGGTAGATGAAGGGAGGGGTTTGGGAGGAAGAGAAGAGGGGGAGGGATAAAGGGGTGGGATTATGTATGGGAGGAGATGAGGGAGAAGTACAGAGGGTCAGGAAATTGAACTGAACAGAGGTATGTAGTAGTGGGTAATGGGGAACTGGGAGTAGCCACTAGAAAGTTCCAGAGTCCAGGGAGGCAAGAGGTTTCCAGACCCAATGGGGATGACATTAGCCAAAATAGCCAACAAAGGAGGGACCTGTGGCTCCAGCTGCTTATGTAGCAGAGAGTTGCTTTATCTGGCATCAATGGGAGGAGAGGTCCTTTGTCCTGTGAAGGCCTGATGCCCTAGTAATGCCCCAGTGTAGGTGGACCCTAGGGCAATGAGGTGGCATTGGGGGAGCACCCTCATAGAAGCAAGGAGAGAGGGGACAGCATAGGGTATTTACAGAGGGAAAGCTGGGTAGGAGTACAAAATGTGAACAATTTGAAATGTAAACAATTAAATTTGAAATGTAAACAATTAAAATAACCAATAAAAAGAAAAGGGTAAACAAAAATAGTTTGATTTTTAAAAATATTTATGTACTTTTAACTTATACTTTGTTTTATGTCATAATGTTAGTATGGGGTTGTATATATTAACAAGAGAAGCTTATGGTTTAATATTTATTTTTTTGTTTGTTTACTTAATAGTATGTGAATGGGTGTTTTGGCTGATTATATATCTGTGCACCAAGTGCATTCCTGCTACTTTTGGAGGTCAGAAAATGGTGATGGATTCCTCTAGAACTAGGGGTACAGATGGTTACTATCTGGTATGTGTCTACTCTCAACCACTGAACTTCATTTCTGCCCACAATAATGACGTATTTGTATGCCAAGTTGACAAGTGGTAAATTGTGCCACTTAATGTTTATAAATGTGATGCCAATTGGCATCACTTTGATGACTGATCAGTGCCCATTTCCATGGGACGTTTTCTTGATTAATTATGGATGTAGGAGGACCCCAGCCCATTTTGTCAGTTTTATACCTGAGAAGGAAGTTTTCATTTATATAAGATTGCAAACTGAGAATTTATAAAGCAAGCCAGTAACAATCATTCCTCTATGATCTCTGCTTCAATTCCTCTGCTATAATCTTGGTATGGTTCCTCTGGTTGATGGACCATAATATATAAGATGAATTAAACCTTCCTACATCACTTTAGGTCAGTGTTTTATCACTGAAACAGAGACATAAACAAGGACAGTATCCTGCACTAACCCCTCTACTATTTTGTAATTCTATTTTATTTTTAATTTGAAGCTTTTCCCTCACCATTCAAACGTGCTAATTAGCACAATGACAATGGAAATTCATTTATAGAAGTCAAACGCTATTCTTGATTATTTTTAGTCAGTATTTTAAATGAGTTTTCATAGAGCTTTATCAGAGTCAGTGTACTTGTGCCATTTTCTTACCGAGAGAAGTCAGTGTTGGGGATATCAAGTTGTATGACTATATATAAAGTTATTTTATGGGATGTTTTGGTGGTAAATTCCTCACAGAAACAGTTTTTTTTTCAAGGATATTGAGGTACAACTCATACATTGGAATCTATTCATAAACAATTTTGCTTTCATTTCGAGAAGAGCGTATTTCCCCATACATAACACAACATTGAACTTTTATTCACAATCTTCATAACAATTAGAATAAGGGACTATATGACATTGTATTAAACCAACTTGTGATAGAAAAGATACACTCACAGAAAGGATACACTCAGTCTCACTTGAAATAACAGAGATTGGAGAATAAAATACCTTTCCTTTTAAGTTACATTCAAGTTTAGATCATGTTTAGATAGAAGTTATATGTTTGTTATTTTTTTTAAAGATGGAGCCTTGGTTTAATTTCTATTAATTTATTTTGAGATGTAATGCACTTATGTTGCCAAAGCTGGTCTCTACCTCCTGCCTTAAAGGGTCCCCCCATTTTAGCATTCCAAATTATTGCTACTACAAATAGTGTGCCACCATGTCATTTTCTTTCTCTTTGAAATATTGAATCTACTATAAAAGGATCCTTAAAAAAATCTAGCCTTTTTCCTCTTTGAGCAAGTGGGACTACCAGTAGCTCTACTGGAGTCACACACGGAAGTTCGTCCAGGGTTCTTGCTCTTGCTGTGTTTGCTACAACTGCCATGATCTGATCTATAAATACGGGCTGAGCATGTGCCATCAGTGTTTCTGTCAGTGTTTTTGTCAGTACACGAAAGACATAGGCTTTATTAAGTTGGATTAAGAGACCATGAATGGATTATTCACGACTGTATACCAAGTGAAACTGCTCTGATAGTGTGGTCTTTGTGCTAAAAGGACAAAAATGTAAAAATCTTTTAAAAAATCTAATGAAATAATTTGAGCTTATTTTTCTTTTATGAAAAGTAATCTATTATAATGTGATAGTGTCTACCTTTAGGATGAAAATCATAAAAGTGTAATACTAGACCAGTATAACTTATACTCACAAGTACTTTTAACAATAATTTATTGAAGTTTCATTCTTATTATATCAAAGATAAAAACTTAAAAAATTTTAATTGGAAATTGAGAGTATTAATGGAGAAAATGCCTGTATAAAATTGGCCTGGAAGCAAATTTATGTCATATTAACGTGATTAATGATTGACTTGGAAGTGCTGAATACATTTTGGGTAATGTCATTTAGGTCCTGGATGGCATAAGAAAGCAAACTGGGCAACCCAGGAACAGCAAGCGAGTAAGCAGCATTCCTCCATGGACTCTGCTTCAATTACTGCCTCCTCTGTCTTGATATTCCCACCTGACTTCCTTCAATGACACACTGTGAAACACAAACTAAAAATTGTAAGGAAAATCAATCTTTTTCACTCCTAGCAAAAAGAATAGCTTAATTAGAGGAAGTTTCCTGATGATTTTAATGTTCATTTAAGGAATCAGTAAAATTTACATAGTAACTTATAAGTGTTTACTATTTTGATAGTATCACAAATATGTATAGCCTTAATATTATAAGAAGATTGTGTTAATTAATCTTGTGCTTATCCATCAGTTTCAAATATGTTCAGTTTTAGTTACATTACCTAAATTTATATTATTGCTTTGCTAAAAAATATTTTTAGAAATGACAAAATGATAGTATTTTTTATGGCTGCTTAAAAAGGGAACAAAACACATCTTAGCTGGAGAAACTGTGTCCTTCAAGGTAATCCTTACTCAACCCAGAATAGGGGATATTCATTTCATCAAGTTAATTCTGTACTGTGGTTAGAAATAGTTTCCTACTTTTTTCAATATATTATGGCCATAGGGTTGAGACTTAGTTTCGTTACATTTTTAGTGACATTGGAGTTCATAGAAGTGGTTTGTATTTTGTAAATATCATGACACTTTGTATAAAATCATGTTTAAATTGTGAATAGCTTTATACAGGTGCAACTGGCATGCAAAGAACTGTACAAATTAATAGTCTATAAACACATTGAGTTTGTACATGTGTTCACACCCATTTCTTCATAGATCCTAAAGAAGTTGTATTATTGAAGAGTTCTGGGACCTGTGTATATTTCCAGTATTCTTTTACTAATATATCAATTCATTCAGATATCATTTACTAAGAGTTGTGATTTTGTGCCTAATTATCAATGATTTTTTTAAATGTTAAATGAAAATTAAGTATTCTACACTTTGGTGGAGAACTAAGAATTTTATGTGATCTGAGACTGCTCTAGATTGGGGATTCACGGGGAAAATGTGAGTTAGTAATGCCGTTGCTTGGGGGTGGAGGGAGACTTGGCAGCATCTGCTGATACTTTGAGTTATTACATTGGGTGAGCGATACCAGAAGCAAATTGTTGAGGACAGTACTGTTCTCCTCTTACAATAGGCAGGATGTGGTAAAATGTTATTCATCCCAAGCAGTAGTGTTCTCAAGGTGAAGACCCCACACTTCAGACTAAATGCTGCCTGCAGAAGCTTCATGATACAAATCTGTTGTTTGCCTTGTGAAATATAGATAAATAAAGAAGTAACGCTCTGTCCACCCATTTTACATTTCTGACATCTGTGTTGCCTGTGATTGGAAATTCTCTTTCTTCTAAATATCTATTGTGTGTGTCAATGACTGTTGGGATAAGAGCCACTCATTTCTACAGTAATTGTCACAGGATAGCTGCCAGATGGTGATACTGAGAATAGAAAAAAAAAACACAAAACAAAACAAAAACAAACTTCTATAAGTGTTTGCCTCTCCATTTCAATGTCCTTATAGAGTAAATCTCTTGATCCAAAGTTTGAACTCCATTTTATCCAACTCTAAATGATGAAAAAATGATTCCATCATGCAAAGAGCACTTAGAAATTGTAGAGACATTAGCTGACATTACTTAATGTGTGCACCTATTTTGCCTGTTCCTCTCTCTCTTCAACAGTTTTCAGTGAGGAAAAAAAAATCTTTGTTCTCTAAAAATTGGACTTAGCCATGTCACTATTTGGTGAGTCCTGAGAAGTTTATTCCATATTCCATAGCACAAACAGAATACACAGTCAACAACTGGGATCATCCTCAGAGTACATCATATGCATTACTATAGAATGAGTTTAAATGTTCATGTAAATGTAAGGCTGTCTTCATGTAGGCATTCTGTTGTGTGGGAACAGACTTGACAAGCTAAGTTTCCATTTCTCTGATTTTCCCCAAACTTCTCTTGTTGGAATGACAACTGGGACTGATGGAATAGTAGACTTTAGAAAATATCTGTTCTTGACTGGTAACAATCTTAAATGACTTTGTATGCTCCACAGATAGCAAGTAATTAATTCTTGACATTTGTTAGCTAATCCCATTTCTTAGCTGCCCCCGGGCTCCTCTGCTTGATTTTTCTGCTATGACATAGATTATTGGTATAATGTACTACTTTTCATCATACAATATATGAAGATTAGTTTTAATTATCAACTGGACTGCATAAGATTGTCCCATGGACATGACACTGTGTCATCTTGATTATGGTAGGAAGGATTGTCCTTTATTACAGTACAAATAGTGTTGATTGTCCCATTCTCTGGCCAGAGGAATCTGAACTGCATAAGACAAAGTAAACTGAGTAAAGTATGCATGCATTCATTCTCCCTGCTCTTTGCCTTACATGTGATGTGTATCTAAATCTCATGATTTTAATTTTCTCATAGTGATGGACTTGTAATCTGGATTTAAAATCCAAATAAATCCTTCCCTCTTAAGGTCTATTAGTTAATGTATCTTATTACAGCACCAATAGTTGAAAGCAAGAAACTCCACAGTTCAGAGGTACCACTTTGGCAACACTCTGAGTCTCATTGGGTGAGTTATCTCCATTGCTGGCCTATTCCTCACCACACAAGCAGGTGCTTAATATATAGAAAACATAACCCATTTACCTTGACTGATTCTGGATATGAAAGATTCACAGTATACTCCTCTTCATGAATTCTTATGTGAGAATCAAGATTGGAGATTGTCTAACATTCCTTTCTGGATAAATGATAAATCAAATGCTTTGGTGTGATCCTGATGGCTTACTTTTGTTTATCACAGTCCTTACTGCGTTGTCCAAAATTTTAGGAGATGTTTGGACCCAGCACAGCACTGTCTCTCCAAATGACTAGCTCAATTTTTATTTCATACGAAGTTTTTTTTAATCTTAGTTTTAATTTTCTAAGTCTCATAAACCTTACCATCCTCCCTAGAAAAATTTATTCAGCTCTGAAAAAAACTGCTTCTCAACAAAGTTATGAGGGGTAGAAGACAAAAATTAAATGAGATATATAAATAAAAATGACCTAAGGTCAATTCATTATTTATATTAAGTTGAAAAATTAATTGAACAAGAATTCTGAATGCCTCAGGAAACAAAATCACAATTTGCTTCACATTTAAATATTCATATTTGTTAGGTTATGTCCATGCATGTATATGTTAGTTAACAATATAGGTAATATGCTAGAAATTAATAGGAAGTTATTTACAACTAAGATTCTGTTTTGCTCACATAGTAGCAATGTTTTCCCATGGGACAAAGGTGTGGGAAAAAGTCTATTGTCTTAGCATCATGCTACTACTGAACTAGAAAAGGAATCTCTTTTGTTTGTGTCACTCTTCAGTGACTATATTTATAAAATGCATATCTACAATGTTTTGCATTAAGTATTTTTACCAGTTTCATTTTCAAATTTGGTATGGAACATTAAGGAACTAATGCTAAGACAACGAAATTCCAGATACATCTTTCAGAGGTAGCATTTTGGCAAAGCAAATATATCTGGCACTACTGTTCATACACTGTGTTTTGTTCTATTCATGTTTATCCTGCTGATCTGGAAGATAAAACGGGTTCTTCACCATAGGGGATGTAGCAGCTGGAATGAGGCATTGTGTTTGTGGGACCTATGATCTCCTCTACCAAGGAAAACAATTCATAAAGTTGGCAACGGGTACCGCAGAAACAACTCTCCTCAGACCTTGGAGAAATAAATGTGAAGACTGCCGAGCAAAAGCAAGCATCAGCAATAGTCAATACTAAAACGGCAAAAACTGTTCTTTCTAATCTGTTCATGAGAAAGTGAGGTTGAGAACAATTAGTTCATGAACTTTTTTGAACTTACCAAGTCTGTAGGCACGGGACATGCCTGGAACAGTTTCAGATACACATTTTTGTTTTTCTGCACTGTGTTTGTACATTGATATTGTCTATGTCATTCTGAAACTTAGCTGAACTCTGTCATCAATTTCACTTTGGTCTCCCTAAATCTCAGCTTACACGTATACTACTCCACTTTTCTGTGTTAGTTTTTCTTTTCTTAATGGCTAGGGACTCTCATGCATAATTATTTATGTGTGAAAAATGTTCAATTTCCTGTGTGTTCTATAACTTTTTCTTCTCAGCCTCCTTGTATTTTGCTTCTTTATCTGATCAATTTTCTATCTTTACTGTAACTTCTTATTGGATATTTCCGCTAAATTGAATTTACTGTGGTAAGAAGTTAGTTTTTATGTGTTGAACTACATTTATTTCACTTTCACTCGTGGATTTTTTTTCCAAATAAAAGCAAATCTACTTGATCTTAAGTTGCAGGATTCTGGAGATTAAATCGGAAATGTTTTCTCATATACAAAATTTATCTCTGGCTTACCATGAGGAGCAGAGAGTCCTATTGATTTGAAAGCACTTTGTTTTCTTTTGAGATAATTTATCATTATATATTATTTGTATGATATAGACAGTATTCTATTTTGAACCCAACAGTGTCCTTTCTCTCCAAGTATGTGAAGTTGACATCAGTGAGGATCTTGCCTCAGAAAGAAAGTTGCAATTGTCCTCACAGAGACTCATTAAAAGAACAGTAATTTCAGGTTTATTGATCTGGATTTTTAAATTTAATATGCATACATATCACTTACTTATCACATATATCAAATTATTTACCACTTATATCAAAATAGTATCAAAATGTATATCATTAAAGATGTGAATTCATTAGAGTGTCATATAGTTCAAGTATCATAAAACATTTTTAGTATTAGAAAAACTTTTTCTATCTTATTTATAGACATAAAGAAAACTTTAAAATGGATAGACTGCTATGTACTCATGTTCTGTTTAAAGGAACTTGAGTCGGAACATGTAATGGATAATACACTATTCAAAATGGTTTTGGGTAATTTATGGAATTTATCAACTGTTACAGTAATAAGTACCTATCTAATTGGCAGTGGGTGGCAGTGGGACCGATCAGGTATCTACATAAGACCCTACAGGTTTAATTGTAAAGAATTCTTAAAATATCACTCAAAATTTTATTTTTACATCACAAATTTTGTAACTTTTTTGTTCAAATTTTAAGTACAGCCTCTAGCATCCTTCCATGAATCTGTCATACAACCCTTCTATAATATACCACCCAGTATTGTTCTTAATGCTCATATGATATCAGTTTATAGTGAGCATATGTACCATTGCTAAACTGAATCTTAACTGATGTAATTTCTAAGACTTAGAGTTTTCTAGAACCCATAGCAAAGCTGGGTATGGTGATTCACATGTGCATTCTCAGTACTTGAGAGATGGAAGCAAAATAATCTCTACAGGATCAACTCCAGCATGGGCTATAGTGGAAGATAAGAAAGTATCAATATTTAATCTAAGTATTAATATTTATGCTTGTATTTTATGTGACTATTACTTTAAAATGTAATTTCAAAAATCAAACATTACGAATGCAAAATCTCCTCTCACACATACACACTTACTTCATTATACAATGCAGGAGACCACTTATCATAATTTTGAAAACCAAAAACCTAGCATTGTTGTGGTCATTGATCATGAAAACAATCAGCTTTACATTTATAGTAGAATCTGTCTTAGTTAGGGCTTTACTGCTAACCAACATGTCCTTCTAAGGACAACATGTAATTGGGGCTGACTTACAGGTTCAGAGATCCAGTCCATTATCATCAAGGTGGGAACATGGTGGCACCCAGGTTGGCATGGTGGGGGGGGGAAGCTGAGAGTTCTATGTCTTCATCTGAAGGCTGCTAGCAGAATACTGGCTTCTAAGCACCTAGGATGAGGGTCTTAAAACCCAAGCCCACAGAGACACACCTACTCCATCAGAGCCACACCCTCTAATAGTGTCACTCCTTGCGCTAAGCATATTCAAATCACTACATTCCACTCCGTGATCCCCATAGGCTTGTTCAAATATGAGTCTATGGAAGCCATACCAAAGCATAGCATAGTACAAAATATATTTAGTCCAACATCAAAAGTCCCTACAATCTATAGCAGTCTCAACAATATTAAAAGTCCAAAGGTCAAAAATCTCTTCTGACATCCATCCAATCGCTTAACTGTAATCCCCAAAGCAAGACAGGAAATCGCCTGGGCAAACTGTAAAATCTGCATCTCCATGTCTGATGCCAAAGTGGTCTTCAGATGTCCAACTCCTTTTACATCTTTATGGACTGCAACAAAGTTCTTTTTCTTGGACTATTCTCAGTAAATAGCCCAACTATGGCAACTCAAACATCTTGGAGTCTCCAAGCCAACTTCAATGTTACAGTTTCTTACTCCAGTGTCTTCGACCCACACATGATCTTCTGGACTTCTACAAAGGACTGGCATCACTTCTCTAGCTCTCTGTTTGTAACACTCTAAGCTCAGGTTGATCCATTGCTGCTGCTAATACTGGTGATCATCCCGTGGTACTGGCATCTTCAATATACTGGGATCTTCTGCTGCAACTTAGGCTTCACCAATAGCCTCTCATAGATTCTCTTCATGGGGCAAGGCCTTAACTGCTTTGTATGACCCCTTCAGTCTTGGGCTTTCAACTGCAACTGGGGCTGTACCTAGTGCAATACTTTCCATGGACTCTCATAGTACCCAGTCTTAGCTGTTCTTCATGATGTCTTCATCCCTTCAAAAGCAGTACCACCTGGGTGACTCTTACATATTACCAAGTACAGCTGCAGCAAAAGGTACAACCTTAGCTATCTCTGGAACACAACTTCTTTGTGTCTTCAGAAAAGTATTCCTAGAAGATCTCACCTCAGTGATGCTGGTTTCTTCTTACTCACTGCTAATTTCTTAGCTCTGGCTAACCAGCATCAATTGTCCCAGTAGTCCCTCAAAAGCCAGAGCCATGTGGCCAAAGCTGCCAAGATGTGCTGCTTGCTGGAACTGTAGCATGGCCTCCTTGGTCTATTACATTATCACTAGCTTTTTGTTTTCTAATTCATTCACTGCTTAAACTTGGCTGTCCTGGAACTTGTTCTATATACTGATTTTGAACTCAGGGATGTGAATGCTTGTCTCTTAAACCCTGGGATTAAAGGTGTGATCCACAAAGCCTGGATTTAATCTTTTCTTCACCTAGAACTTGCTCTCTTCTAGGCTGGTCTTGAACTCAGAGATCTGCTTGTCTTTCTTTGCCTTCTGGGATTAAAAGCTTGTACCATTAATCCTGGACCCAAATTCAGCTGGGTGAAATCTTGTCCCTAGGTCACTATTCTCCTAATTCAACTTAATATCCTTGAACACAGGATTCTGCTCCATTTCTGCTTCCTGGTGCTCCTTTAATACTCAAACCATACATTTTATGTTTTCCTTTCTCAGCTTCCTATGCTTGTTTAAAATGTTTTTCATTAGACTTAACAAGAGAACAAGTCTATGATGGGCATTTCTAAGACTTCCATTGTATTCCTTTGTATTAATCTGAGTCTCTTCACCTTAGTCTTAAGAAGACTCTTAAAACAAGGGCAAAAAGTGGCAACATTCTTCACCAAAATACCACAAAAACAGTCTCTATGCCATATATAGAAATTCTCCACTGAAACCTCTTGGGCCAGGTCTGCACAATTAAAATCAATCTCTGTAACAAAGTCTTCCATGTTTCTACTAGGATAGTCCATTAGGGCCCATTTAAAGTATTTTATTGCTTTCCAAATCTAAATTCCCCAAATCCACATTCTTCCCAACAAAAGCCCAGTCAAGCCTATATCTAATTCCTGGTACCAACTTCTATATTAGTTAGGGTTTTACTGCTGTAAATAGACACCATGACCAACGAAACTTTTATAAGGACATTTAATTGGGGTTGACTTACAGGTTCAGAGATTCAGTCCATTATCATCAAAGTGGGAACATAGTGGCATCCATGCTGGCAAGGTGCAGAAGAAGCTGAGTTCTATATCTTCATCTGAAGGCTGGTAGCAGAATACTGGCTTTCAAGCAGCTAGAATGAAGATCTTAATGCCCATACCCACAGTGACACACATACTCCAACAAGGCTAGACCTACTCCAACAGTGTCACACCCTCTAATAGTGCCACTCCCTGGGCTGAGCATATACAAACCACTACGTTTTCTATTGAAATATTAATATTATAGTGTTTTCAAAAAAGATAATATGCATTTTATATGAAAAAAACTATTTCAAAAAGTTAAATTTTTAGTGATCTTATTGATATAAACAAAGACGACTGCTATGTATGAAAGCTCAGTAATTTAAAAAATACTAAGGTAAGTTGATTTTAAATTAATACTTATAACAAGTTTACCTGTATAGATTAATTCTTGTTCTGAGTCATTTGAATATAATACTAGCATGAAGCCAAGTACATCTTAAACAGCCTATAATGATAAAAACATCCTTCATAGTCATTGGAAAAGCACTCACCATGTATAATGTGTCATGTGTTATTAATTTTCTCATTTTTATATTTAAGCTTTTATATTAATCAGCTGTCTTTTAAATATTTAGAATATTTTAAAATCATATAAAATTTTTACATATATAAAAGAAGTATAATATGATACGTTAGGACACATACTTAATGTGTAATTATCAGATCAATATAATTAGTATACCTGTCAACTTACACATTTATTATTTCTTTGTGTTGGAAACATTCAAAATCCCCTTTCCTAGCTAATTTCTTAGGAATTTTTGGCAACTGTTGGCAGTGTATGGTGCTCTGGAATTCTGAGTTACTCCCTGAACCTTTACCCACGACACCCATCCACTGTCCAGGATGAGCCACCACCTTTCCCAGCCTCTGGTAGCAACTATTTCACAAAGTCTTTTGAGACTTTTTTTTTTCTTTTACCTGTGGCAGACAAGAACAGCTCTGTGGTCTTTGTTTTTCTGTTCCTGAAGTATTCCCCTTAACATAATCTTCCCTAGATCCATCATGTTGCCACAAACAAAATTTCCAGTTCTTTTCCATTTCTGGAAAGTATCCTTTAGTGTTTGTTTCCTGTGCTTGGCTTATCTGTGCAGCCACCAATAAACACTTAGGCTGATTTCATAACTCGGCTATGAGGAAAAGTGTTCCAATAAGTAGGTGAGACTTCAACTTGCTGATGCCATTTTGTTCATGTACATACCTAGAATCATAGGATTTTATTGAATGAATTATTGAATGAATCATTAAATAGGATTTTCTGGTTTTAGAATTAACGTGCTGTTTTCTATAATGACTAAGCTAATATATCACTTCTGAGCTGTTGTCTTGATCAACATTGGTCAGTTGTGATCTTAATGTGGGCATTTTAAAGTGAAGGTAATATTTCACTTTGCATTTTTCTGGAATACCTCTGATGATCAATGACGTTACCAAATATATTTACATATTTTTAATCATGAAAATAATTTACAGTTCTACAAATTGAACAGAAATTTTAAAAAAATGTTTAAGTTTTCTATATATTCCATTATACTGTGAATTGGTTTTAGTACATCTTTAAGAAAAGATTTATTTCAGTTTTCAATGTGTATATATATATGTATATACCTTTGTTGGTGTCTGTCCATAATTATAGGTGTCCATATATACCAGAGGAATTCTATTCCATGGAGCTTCACTCATAAGTGGCTGCCCAACCAGGCACCAATCTGGGAACCAAACTCAGGTCTTCTGTAAGAATAGTACACATTTGTAAGTACTGAGCTGTCTCCCTAGCACACATACTATAAAATTCTGAATAGCAAGAACTTTCTCTTTTCTAATCAGTGGTATCTAAAGCCTTTGTGAATGTGGCTAACACACAGTGAGCACTTAGCACATTGTGACTAGATAGATAAATGTGCAAACAATGTCAAAGTTAAACATCACTCACCATCATTCAGTACAGCATATGGCATCTTCTTTCTTTGAATCTCAGTTAACTCTTCTCAATCTTTTCTTAGATCTAATTGTATACTTTATAAATTGCACTTTAACTGATATTTTGTTTACATTAGTCTTAAGATTACTCTTTAAAATAAGAAAAGTTATTTCATAATTGTCTTTAAAAAATTAAACATTTTAAATATATCTTTGTATTTATTAAGCATTTCAGGAGCAGTCTGCCTTTGAGATGACCAGAGAAAAATTTCATGTCTGCCCAAGAAGAATACAATATTTAGCTTCTGTACTTTTATATTCTTACTATTGTCTGCCCCTCTAACCAGAGCATAAAACATTAGTATGTTAGTCACACATTTTATTTCTTGCTTTTTTCTTAGAGGCATTTTTAACAGTTACAAAAAGAAAAGTTCCAAAAGATAGAGCTTGTGCTGCCACTCAGTTTTCTTCATGTGGAGAACTTTAAATCCTTTAGTTTTTGGTAGCTTGGTACCAGTCTAGGAATGTGGCAATGAATGTCGTTCCAAATGTGACACACTATCTTCCACTGTTTCTTCTACTGTTTGCCGTTGATATTAATATTAGTTGTCTAATAAATTAGGTTCAATGTGTTTTCATGATTAATGTAAGTTATTTTATAACATTTATTACTTACTCATTTGGAGTAGTTCATGTCCTGGTTATTTGATATCAAATATTAAAGTTTATTAACAAATATAATTAGGTTATAAACCTGCTAAGAATGTAACTTTTGATAGTTTGTGGAATATAAGCACTTGGCTTAAGCATTTTTGTACTCATATTTGAAGAACTTCTGTATTAGCTCAAAATACATAGCTAAAAACCTAGAGAAACCAGATACTCTGGTAGGTAAGGTGCTTGGAACCCTTTACACAGCGAGGCACAAAGTCTGAATCTGACATGGTTTCTGTTGTTCACCAAGGCAGGTGGGCAAGCCTTTTGACATATTGTGTTTTTCCTTATAGAGAAAGTAAAACATACTGACAAGTTGAGTCATTTCAGCAGAGAAAAATAAAGGTCAGTTAAAATGATAGATTGTCATCATTTTGGTACAGAAAAACTACTGAGCAAGGTGAAGTATATTTTCCAGAGCCCAGAAAATATGTCAAATTCTGAAGTATTGTTTGCTCAATACCAAGTGAGTATGTGTGGAACAGTGGGGTTCATATTACTATTGCCTTAAGCAATATTGTTTTAAAAATTCATTGTTTTTATATAGTAGAAAAATATGACATATAATCTTTAAAATACTATATTTCTTTATATTCATAAAAATTCTGTGATATTCATAGTGATATGTTTAGTCACATATGATAAAATGATGCTGACAGAGATAAACTACTAATAACTATAAGAATCTGTGTTCATGTAAAGAGAGATATATTATTTTGAGTGAAAATATGTGATCAAATAAAAGAATATTTAAATGAAAATGAGAATAAAGGAGAAATGCTGTTAGAATTCAAGATAAAAATATAAAAACACAAAACTTGTGCAAAGTTTCAAATTATGTTAACTAATGGCCACCAAAATGCCTCAATTAGGCCTGACAAACCTAGATAGAGCCTTAGACCTCCTACATCATGGAAGAAAAGATTTGACTCACCAAGGTTGGCTCCTGCTTTACACATGTGACCCCACACACATACATACCTATATATCTATATCTACATAGATATAGATATATGTAAACACATATACACAGAAAATAAATAAATGGAAAAATTTTCAAGTATATTAATTAATTTCTTTTATCTACTGAAATGTGCCAGAGCGTGAACACAGAAAATGAAAATAATTATTCTTCCTAACATAGTATCCTTCACAGTTTCACCTCCTCCATTCAAACTTATAAATTGTTTAGGTAAAAATACCTTGCTGTGGTTTATTACGAGGTTGCAGGGATGAGAATTGCTTCTCCAAAGTATTGTGCTATCAGCAGAGCTACTGGGGCCATTTAAACTATACTGTATGTGCATTTACAGTAGAGGGCACAAAGAACATTAAGCCTTCATATTTTAATCTATTTAATTTGGCACAGTTGGTACTGTTCTTTATGAACTGTTAATCTTTTTAACCAATGCAGCAAAATGTCAGTATCTTCCTTTACAGAACATAATAGGCTTATATCCTGAAACAATAACATTGTAATAGCTTGTCCGTTGCTTGGTGGAGCTGTACGGATTCAGCATGCTCAAATTGTTGCATGACCTATGCTTAGCTCAAGGTTCTTTACACAGTTCTTCCTTTATGATCAGAAGCATTAGCCACCGCTGCACTGTTTTCCATCAAAAACCAAATCCTGAGTTTAGATTAATTTTCTGCTGTTACATAATTCACTTTCAATTTCCATTATTAATATAATTAGAAACTGAGAACATTTGTACTCTAACATGAAATGAGCATTAGTCATTTTGCTAATATGAGATTGACTGGTTTTCTTTTGTGGTAGAAAAAAAAAGCAACATTTTGGGAAAGCACAGACTTGTATCATAATTACAGAGATGTGCAGATAATATTTTTCTCTTGATTAAAGTGTACTTTTTAAAATTTTGAGATTGAAGTAATTATAACATCTCCCCCATCTTATCTCTCTAAATCCTCCAATATACTCTTTCTTGCTCTCCTTTGAATCATGGATCTTTTTAAAAGTACTTTTTTATTATATACATATGTGGATATGTTTCAACGTATATATTCATTAATATAACTTGTTCTGTATAAATATGTATGTGTGTATGTGTATATATATTTCAGAAGTGACCATTTGGCACTGAACAATCAATTGGTGTGCTTCTACTCGTGGAAGGCTCACCTCTCCCATTTGCAGCTTTCCTCAAGTATATATAGTTTCTGAGTGGGTTTGAAGCCATGTGAACTTTACTGTGTCCAGTTTAGCATGTCTGTTTATGTTATCATTGTTTAGTTTACAATTAGTCAGTCATAGTAGTGAGCCAACATGGCATATTTTTCCAAAGGAGATGATTCTTTATGGGACAGAGGTAAACATATTCTATTGAGCTAATTTCCTTTCTGGAGCTACACTAGGGGTCAGCATATTTATCTGGTATGTCAAAATCTTGAGTGTAATTGCCCCCAATGGAAACCAGTTACTACAAAATAACTTTGAAATTTGTGATGCAGTGTCCAGTACTCTTGATGAATAACATCAAAGATTGCGTTGTTCTCTGTGCTTTCCTTATGGCATTTCTATCCTTTTATGTATAATGTTGAACATGGATACATTTGATCTGTGATTATTACCACTTGCTATATCAAATTAACATTTGCATCAAGCAAATAATGATTATCCACATTATGGTTAAATCCACTTGAGGGTTTATGAACTTACTCAATTTCGATGTCTGAACTATGTGACATGAAACAAAATGCACACCCCATGTATTTCTAAGTGAAATTTGAATTACAAATGTACCCCTCTTCATATAATGTCAACCCAGCCCTTAAAAGTTTTGTAAATCAACTCTACTAGAACCACAAAATTTGCTCCATCATAAAGGCTAATGCTCACAACCAAGTATTTCATAAAAATTAAAAGTTACCATATGAAGTATTGCACTTGCCTACCTGCTATTCTTCATTTTTACTTTTTAGACATTTTAATTTATACATAAAAATATACATACGTATGGCACTCTCACATGTTTGGAAACCTTTTAAACTATATATTTTTCTACAGAGAAAATGCATCTTTCCTCAAAGAACAATCACTTCTTTATGATGCTAGCACTCAAAGTTTCTTTTCCCCAGCACTTAAAAAGTGCAGAGAAAGTTGTTACCTTGTCAAGCAGCTTTTGAAAGACCCAAGTTTATACCTAGAGTTCTGAACCATCCTCAGCCTTGATAAGAGAAGCTTCTTACCGCCGTGGGTGTTGATCCATATAGAGATTCATAATTGATCAAAGGACGAAGAGATGCTCATCTCTGAATGTGACATCAGTAGTTCCCCTTCTAATGCTCAAGAAATATGAAGGACAAGGGAGAGGAAAGAACATTAGAGTTGGTACACAGGAAAGATGTGGTAACATGCTGTCTTCTGTACATGATGGGAATGTTGTATCCAGGAACTCACTACAACTGAGATTACTTTTATAAGACCAGCAAAAGACCAATGCAATGAACATCCCTTATGAGCAGGGAATGGGCTTAGGATGTCTGTTCTGTCAGAGGAGCTCTTGGTAATTGATTGCAGAAGGAGAGAGGAGTGGAAGGATTCTTCTTCTGCAGTGGGTTAGCCACTGGCAAGTTACCATTTCTCGATAAATAACCCACCTAGACACTGTTGTTCAAGTGAATCTACTTAAACTTATCACATCTTATATACACAGAAGATGAAAATAGGAAGGGTACTTTTTAATAAGAGCGATTCAGGGGGAGTGGGATTAAACAGGGTATTGAGGGTGATTGTGATTAGAATATATAAGCATGGAATAGTTGAAGAATAAATAATAACACACAAAGCTGAATAAATTGACTCATCTTCTGTACTCATCCAACTGGAATTGTACACAGAACTTCTCTGCTAATTGCTTTTTTTCCTCCTCAGATTTCAGTTCAGTTTTGTGTTTGCTTAGGCAGAAGCTCTCCCATTTATAAATTTAAACAAAAAATGAGGTAGCATATGTAAACATACATAAAGATGGCCTTGACATCCCACACTCTGTTTCTATCAAGTGTAAACATACTGATCTGTGTAAATTCTTTTGGCCTTGGGAACACAGAATATAATTCTTCAATCCATATGATTGTGCTTTTATTCACAGATAATTAAGTGTTGTTTTAGGCCTTGCTATAATAGAGTAATTTTAAACTCAGCACTTTAAATCATTCAGCCCTTATTAAAATAATAGGAATAGCTGTTTTTATGCTTTCAGGACTTTTTGAGAAAAGTGATGAACTTGTTATAACTCATAAAAATTATGATTTTCCCCATAGGATTCAAAATGGCTGCAGATATCCATGTGCTGTATAAATTTATAAATAATATGCATAATTTGATTTGCTTTAAATTGTGTTAAATAGAATATATTTTTCAACTTACACAAAGCACAGAGTTTGCCAACTTGGGTACTCTGTTATGATTCTGTTCTATGTCAAAATACTATGAGGAAGAACTGTATTGTTGAGATGCTAAATCATTTACTATTTCTTTATTTTTTGTTTATTGCAATAGACTTTCTCTCATATAATATATCCTGATTACAAATTACTTTCCAACTCCTTTGGGCTCCCTCCCACCTCCCTCTTCTGTTTGGAGCCACCCATTTTCTGTTTGTCATTGGAAAACAAAGCTTCTATGCAGTAATAACAAAAAGAAAATATAATAAGGTTAAAGCAAAAACCCAGAGATGTAGGAAATGGAGAAACAAACAACCCTAAGGAAAAGAGCCCAAGAGAGGATACAGGGAACACAGAACCATTGTTTTGTATACTCAAGCATCCCATAATACTTTAACCTGGAAACCACAGAGGACCTCTAGGGTAAAAAGAGAAGAGAATATATATATATATATATATATATATAATATGTGTGTGTGTGTATGTGTGTGTGTGTGTAAAATAAATAAAAATAAAATTACAAACAGTAAGTTAGAGCCATGACACCAAATTATGAGACAAAGAACCTCCAAAGATGCCTCTGAGTTCATAGACGGCTGGGCATGCAGCCAATGCTTAAGAGTAGTTTGTTTTCTCAGTGAGACTACCTTTGATCAAACTAAACTTTTATTTGTGAGTGGTTATCAACTGGAGATTTTTTTCCGGGGTTAGGGGAGGGGGCATGAATCCACTTCTCCTTTCAGCTTTAGGATCCAAAATGGTGCAGAGCTATGCAGGCCCTGTGCATGCTCTGTCTGTCTCCGTGAATTCATATGAGTATCAACGATGTTAATTTACAAGGCTATGATGGAAGGTTTTATGTTAACTTGACACAAGCTAAAGTCATCTGACAAAAGGGGACCACGATTAAGAAGATGTCTCTATAAGATCAGATTATATGAAAACCTTCAGGGCATTTTCTTAATTAGTGATCAATGGAGGTAGATTCAGACCATTATCGGTGGTACTATCTCTGGGCTGGTGGTCCAGGGTTATATAAAGAGCAGGCTGATCAGGCCTTGGGAAATAAGACCAGTTTGGGGAAAACAAGTGGATGTCAACAAATATTTTTTGAGTATTAAGTAAATTCCTGTGTGAAATGGTTTGGCATACTTTTAAACTTAAAATGAATAGGGGAGAAGCAAAGATACTGACCTTGACTGAGTTGTTGTGACTGACAGTGGAGACTAGAATTCTTTGAGTGCTGCTGTATGTTGTGGGGCATTCAACAGTCAGTGATATGAAGTTTAATGCAATTGGGAACTCTCCAGAGAAATCAGACACTATAATAGTTAATAAAGCTTCGTGGTACTGTGCCTTTTGGTTTCACAGCTAATAAGTAGGAATTAGGAGTCTTTTCTGGGTTCAGAGACCTGTTTAAAATTTTACATTTTAATGTGGTGAGTTTTATACTTTCTGAGGTCTTCTGCACTGCAATTTTACAAATATTAATTATTCTGAACTTATACTTATAATTTGTATTTTTAAATCTGCTATATCCTTTTGATTCATCGCTTTGATCTTATTTTAGGTTCAGCAATCAATTTCAGTTGAGGTCCTGATCATTCCAGTTAATTCGGTGAACTACAAGATATAAAATTATTGTTAGTAAAATCTCCTCACATTCTCACAGTGGTAGGGGTCAGGGAGAGTTCTTACATGAAATATTTAAGAAACATCTGACTGTAACCCAACCAGCATGTGGGGAAATTACATTATTTCTGGGACTATTTTAACATCAAAGGTAGCTCTGAAGTGAAGGATAGTCATTAAAAGCCGAATTACTGAAAGCCTATCTGGTTAGTGCACTTAAACACATTTCAGCAGACTAAAATAATTTCAAATCTGAAGTGTGATCCGGAATTGCATGTGTCAATTACGCTGTTGTCTGTGGTATTAAGAATGCATACAGCTGGAGGCTTTAATTACATGAGATTTCTGTGACTCAGAGCTGCTTTAGTTTACTTTTTCTTTTTTTTTTCTTTTGAAAAAGTCACCTTATCAGAATCCAAGGGAAAACATTTGTAAAATGCATTCTGCCTCTTCCAATTACCTGCTATTGAAAACAAGAACAACACTAGAGACTGTAAAATGTGAACTGAAAATGTGGCTTCGCATAAAATCTGATTACTGTTTGCTGAAACTGAGCATCTTAGAAAGAGCGAATTTGTCTGTAGGAGTCCTCATCTCTATATCTCCGTGTCATTTAAACAAATGAGATGCAATGTTTTAACTCTGCACCACTCTCAGAACCCAAGATGCCTACAATTATACTTTTCAGGTTATGTGCCTTCTAAATCTTTCACAAACATGTAATATTATTTATGTTGCTCTTAATAAAAGCAAGCAAAATAGTGTTTGGTATATCCATAAAAATATATAGCTACTATAATTTTCATAGGAAAGTTTTCATTTCTTGTAGAGTTACATGAGTTTGCTCTAAGTAAGTCACTAAATAGATAAACCCTTATGCTAGATTATTAAAACATAAGGTTTTATAACTTCAGTGTGTCTGTTCCAAAATAGAGATAAAGAAACACAGTAAGAGCTATGATGGCATTAGGAATACCGATCTAGTTTCCTTTTCTTCTGTGATAAAACACTTTGCCCTGAAGCAATTTGGACATTAAAGAGTTAACTTTGTTTATATTTCCACATCAAAATCCATCACTAGGAAAGTCATACTAGGAACCATAAAGACTCAGAATGTTGGCTTGGCCTTGAGTAGCCCACAGACTCATGCCTATCCAACTTTTTAATATAGTCCAGGGTCAGTTTCCCAGAAAACGGCACCTTCCATTATGGACTGCACTTCCCGCTTCAATTAATAATCAAGACCATGCCTATATACGTGCACAATATAATTTGCTTTAGTCAGTCTCTCAATCATGGTTCTCCTTTCACAGGATGCTAGGATGCTAGACTGTGTTAAGTGGACAATTAAAAAAGATAAGGAGCCATCTTCAAGAGGTCACAATGTGTCACAATGTAATCATGGTAGGTGATAGAATCATCATGCAACTCACACATGAATACAGTTATTTTTATTTTAGATTTTTATTAGGAACTCTAATAAAAATTCATGATGTCATGATGGCAGTCTATTTCCTAGCCCTCACTTCTATGGACACACGATTTCTTTCTGTGTGAGGATGCAGATTTCAAGGCTCCATCATAACAACACAGACTGAATTCTCCCAGACAGTGAAACTGACAACATTTTCATCTTTCAATGCTCATTCTCTGCCAAGTAGTCATTCAGTAGGATTTTGTTGTATAAGCACAGATTCACAATGACATGGATCTTAAGAAGTTACTAAATCCATTTTCCCTTAAGTCAAAAGATAATTTACAATATATAGCATTCATTTCTTAGGGGCACATTATATTATGGACATTAATTTTGTCTTTATATTTGTAATCAGTTTGCATCTCTGACACGGGTAATGTGTAAACACTTTCTACCAAGTACTTTTATATATTTGTAATAGTGTCCTCCCTCTACTCCCACTTCACAAAATTGGTGTGCACAATACAAGTCAACAAGGAAGCAAGCCACAGTGAACTCCGATTCTATAGCTTGGTTTCTTATAAAAATAATTTTTTACATCTAAAAAAAAGTCTGGATAAATTTTGCTCACAATCGAAGAGAGTGCTAGGATAAATTATCTCTTCACATAAGAGTAAAAAAAAAAGCCAAATGTATCTCATTAAGTAGAAGTCAGGGTGTTTCGGAACTCTTATTATCTACAGTGGAAGTCTTATGGGGTCAAGAATGAGGAGACGGAGAGAAAAATTGATGCAATTTTCTAAAAGGCTTTTTTAGATAACAGTAGTTGTATACGGTGCCCCTGCAGAAGATTCACCAAGTGGGCAGGATGTAAAGGGTCATTAAGGAATAAAGAAATCAAGTTTCTATCATTCTATAATCTATAATATATCTTCTATTTATCATAATGTATCATCATCTATATAATTATCTATCTTTCTAAATGTCTGTGTCTTCGTGTATCTATCTTCATATATTAAAAAAATCAGTCTTTCATCATAATTCTTTTAATTTTTGGGAAGTCTTGTATTTTCTTAAAGAAAATGTAAGAAGACAGGATAATATTTAATTGGATCTTTGCTTTATATAGATCTATCACTCTACCTACTCAGTAAAATGAACTATGCGATCGTAGGTTGCACATTTGTTTGCAGATTGTTGAGGAATTTAAGTCACCAGTTTAGGATGAAATGCCCTGGTCATTATTGAGACCTTGTCTCAGTTCTCCCACCTGCCACTGCCTCCTTCCCTAAAAACAGTTAACTTTTCACAGTGATTTTGTAGGTGTAAAAATGATGCTCTCAAGAGAATTTGAGGCCAAAGTTCTTATATGAAAAATTTTCTTGTTTTCCCTGTTTCTGGAACCTATGCTACAGATGTCAAATTATTTGAAATTGAAACATTAGGCACAGCAGTCTCCATGACTGTGCTCTCTCTCTCTCTCTCTCTCTCTCTCTCTCTCTCTCTCTCTCTCT
>NW_021620984.1:1935164-1951555 GCF_004785775.1 Grammomys surdaster
TCCCTCCCTTCTTTCTTTCTTTCTTTCTTTCTTTCTTTCTTTCTTTCATTTTAACTTTTTATTTGTTCTTTGTGTATTTCATATCATGTACCCCAGCTCCACTCAATATCTCTTCCACTGACACCTGCCCACCATCCTTGCAACCTCCCCATCCAAGATAAAAGAAACCTAGTTGTGGAAGCTGTAGTGTGTCAATGTGTCCCACGGTATCTCTTTTGTATGCTTGTCTTTAGTTATAAATGTTCATTGCAATGAGTCGTTGGTCTGGTACCAGGTCTCTGGCTTCTGCTATTCTATTAATGTTGGAATCTCTCTGGGACTCCTCTTGGATATCCTGTTGCTGCCTTGTGTCATGGAGAACCTGTTAATTTTTGATCCGTAGGAGCAGTCCCTTCATGCATCCCAGCAGTTCATCCATGGGATTGATGTTGGGATGGGCCATTCACAGCCCTTACTGGACACGAGAGGTGTCTGAGATAGACAGCTCACCCATTCACCAGCTCTCATACCCTCAGAGCTAGCTTACACACATCAGCATAACAAGAGCCAGCTCTACCCTGCTGCCCAAATAAGGTAGAGGGTCTTATCTCTGGAGTGCTGCAGCAGGGGAGGGGTGAGAACAGCTCTTCTGCTCTATGACACCAGGACTAGACCTTCTGCCTGCTGCAGGTGGTGCGGGGAGAAGGGGAAGGAGGATATCTCTTCCTTGTCAGTGTAACCATAGGGACACAAGTGGTAGAGCTAGCTCTCCTATACTTGCATCCTCAGGTCTAGCTTACCTACGTCTCCTGCAATGTGTGGAGCCTGTTCTCCAGAGCAAAGTGCTAGTTGGTGTGGTAGGCATTCCTTTTATGCCTTGTATGGACTACTTTCCCAGGAGTCCCAGGTGAGCTGGGCCTGTGATCTCAGGTGTGGTTCTTCTAGTCTCCTGCTTGCTTCCCATCGTGGAGCCCCTTATGGGCCTGACTGGTGCTTGGAGTGGTGGTGATTTCAGGCTAGTTTCCACTCCAGGTCCCCTTGCACCAGGATAATGGTAGTCTCAGAATCACTATGTATGGAGAATGTTAGCTTCTAACCATTCAGATGTTTATAGGTCGGGACACTGAGCATAGACATAGACTGTCTCATCTCTGCAAACTACCGAAGCACGTGTGACACAGAAGCCTCTAGGGACTTGTTTTTTCCTATACCAAATTATTGCAACCCCATAAGGAGAACAACAATATCAACTAAGTCTCCCCCCTCCCAGAGCTCCCAGGGACTAAACAACCAACCAAAGACTACATATGGAGGGACCCATGTCTCCAGCCACATAATGTAACAGAAGATGGCATTGCGTGGCATCAATAGGAGGAGAAGCCCTTGGTCCTGTTAAGGCTCGATTTTCCAGTGTAGGGGAATGCCAGTACGGTGAGGCAGGAGTGGGTGGGTGGGAGGAGGAGCACCCTCATAGAAGCAGGGGGAGGAGGACAGGAGAGGGAGACTGGAGGGGAAACCAAGAAAAGAGATAACATTTGAAAAGTAAATACATAAAAACATAAAATAAAAAAAATTATGCTAAAGCGTACTGTGAAGAGTATTAAAATGGAATGCAGTAATAACCGAAAGTGTAGAGGTCATCAACTTGAGGGAATGATGTGGTGTTATAGAAACAGTTGGAAGGAAGGCGGGAACATGAGAAAGATTGGAGGGAGCTAAAGGGAGGGGATAACTGGTATATTTACATTTTAATTTTAAAATATAATAAAGTAAATTTATAAAAAGAATGCATCTGGAAAAGTGACAGGAAGCTGCAGTGCTCTGGTCATGTTTTTCCTATGCACAGGAACATCTTGTTCCTCAATATAACCTCAATAACTTCACAGCGGTGTAATCACACAAAGCTCCATAGTCGTGTGACTCATGCTTTGTCAAATACAAAACATTAATATGCACCGACATTATGAATTTAAAATTTAAAAAAATTGCAGCATTTAACTTATTTTTTTGAATGTATACTGTAGAAAGGGACGAATTGCTCGTGTGTGTGTATGTGTGTGTGTGTGGTTTGAGCCGCAACACTTAATGGTAAAAGTTTTTTCAAATGTTTTAAACTCATGTAGCCAAGGTTAAATTAATTGGAAAACTTTTCAATAGCAGCCAGCACATGACAGGCACAGCTAGAACTGTCTCTAATTATAGGATATTATCATTTATGTTATCATATGTTGTAACCTGTAAACAAAAAGTGATTTTAGGATAAGAATTATATTTTGAATAACTCATAATTGTCGATAATAACGACAAATAACGACTTTAGTGCTCTTGGTCCAATTCTTATATGTATATGAAATGAAATAATGGTTGTATTATTACACTGTCTGTTCAATGATTGGGGCAGAAAATTTCTAGTTCTCACCTTTGCTATCAGAACTTGGCCTTGTATGTAATGAAGCTGTAATGCTGAAAAGAAAAAAAAAGTTCTATATATTTGTTAATTATTTGAAACAAATGAGTTTTTAAATTTTAAATAAAAAATGCGATTTTAATAATGATTAAATAAAAAGGTAATTGCCAGTCCTGCTCAGTCCCCCATTCTCCTCCAAAGAGCACTAAATGTGAAAACATTTTATAATGTATTGAAAATTATGCAAACAAATTCTTGATAATTAAGGAAACAAAACTTGTTATATAATTTCTCCTCCTGGAAAGGTACAATAAAGTAATAAGCCGCACCTTTGCAATTTGGTGGTTTATTTTGATATATGTAAGCACATGTATATTTCTGTTCGCTTATATATCTACTTATTATTTAAAAATTCTAAAAGGTGTAGTTTTCCCTGACAAGCATTTTCTGCGCATGTTCACTGAAGTCCTCCAGGTATTCACTTGGCTTCCGCATCTGGGAATTAAAGCAATACATTTCCTTTACTACATGAAGATACATGGGATTTAGTAATAAGTATATTTAAGCACAGATCTTCTATAAAGCCTTAGATTGTTCTTGATGTGACCAATAGAGCCTTACATTGTAGCCTTAGAGAATAGATTCTAAATCAGTTATTTTAAGGAGTTGAAGGGGTTTGTGGCCCCAGGGGGAGAGCAACAAATCTAACCAGAGCTCCTAGAGTCTAAATCACCAGCCTGGGAACACTTAGGGAGAGACCCATGGCTCCAACTGTATATGTGGAGGAGCATGGCCCTGTCTGGCATAGGTGAGAGAGGAGATCCTTGGTCCCATGAAGGCTGGATGCCCCAGTGTGGGAGAAATCGAGGGCAAGGAGGTGGGAGTGGGTGAGTGGGGGCACATCCACATAGATGTAGGAGGAAGGGGGCTGGGATATGGGGTTTCTGTGTGGTGGTGGGGATGGGGAAAGGGGATAACATCTGAAATGTAAATAAGATATCCAATAAAAATTAATTTCAACAAAAAGAGGCATAAGCTCATTCTTCTGTGACACTGCATCTTGTTTCCAAGGCTGCAAAATGTAGACCTCTTTTATCAGAACATGAGATACATTTCCATATTAAAACACTTAAATTATAATCTTTGAACAAGTTTGATAACAAGAGTACTGATATTTGTATATACCAATACATGATAATCTTGTGGAGAAATAGGTTCAACCTGAAGACAATAGCCATTTCCTGCTTATGATTCATAGGCTTAAGAACAGTAGAGAAAGCTAAGTGAGCACTAAACAGGTATCCAACCATTACTTTCTGTTCCTCACTGTGATTAGATGTTTCAAGTTCCTGTCTTGGCTTTCCTACAGAGATCAGCCAAAACTGGGACAACTACCAAAAAGCTTTTCAATCCTAAAGTCACAATTGTCAGGATATTTTACCACAGCAAGAGTAAATTAATAAAGCAACATACTTTCTTTTCATCATTTAACGCTTATCTGATTACATGTAAAATTGATGCACCATACTTGTATTTTTATATCTTGAAGAACTAGAGTTTAAGGATGGCTTAGAAAGATATATAGCATTATGTAAACATTATTTAAATATGTTTTCCATGGTGGTGAGAAGCGGTGAGGACATAGGCAACACAAACACCTAAATGAAACTTAGCAGAAAATGCAGCAATTTTATTCCTTCAAATGAAATATGCAGAAGAAATATTGTCTTTCCAGCCAGCTATTATTTCTGCATAAATATATTTGTAGAAATAATAAAAACTAATATATGATAAAAATTCACATTTTACAGAAACACTAAAGAGTTCATAACACAGGTAGCAAAGGGGATGAATTATGAGCTTATTTCAGGAAGCTGAACAGGTAATATCATCTACCTTGAATAATATTCCAAATGTATAATGGTTTTCCTTTCATTGCCTTGCCGGTTATGTATTTAAATGATTTCACCTGCATATGTGTACATGTATATATAAGTGGAATATTTTACCTTGTTATCTAAGAAAGCTTGAGATAAATGATATGCCAGTAGAAATTGGTAAACCTGAAAGTAACATCATAGTTTGTAATATCCTTCTCTAGGAAATATGGCCCATGACATCCAGGAAAAATAGGAGATTATAGGAATATAGTATAAGTATATAAATTATAAATAAATTATTGAATAAATTAATGAGAGAAAGAAATAAGTCTAAATATTCTTTTTAAACATTGTAGCTTTAGAGAGACATAGACCAGTTTACTCCTATGTTTCAGCTGCACATAAAACATCTTTACAAAGAAGCCAGAACAGATATGATATTTTGGAAAGTAGCTTTGTAGTGGAGACATAAGACAAATGCTTCCCAGTGAGATGATAAAGACAAAGTTAACAGTCATCTATCATGTCGACAGTAGACACTTGATATGATGCAATGAGAAAGGTACCTTCATTCAGTGATCTTTAGCTATAGGCTCCTTCTAAGTCTGAGAAAATTTCCAACTCTCAAAGTAGTCAAAGATCATCAAAATTAGCCTGGAAGCCTATCATAACAATTTTTGCCTAATGAAAGATGATAATTCATTTGACTGTAGAATGTTCCCATAAAATATATTCAGAAAAACACATGAATATGAATAAATTGTAGATTAGAATCAATAATAATTATCTACATTGGTTCACTAATACCAGTGAAAGATATTCTTATTAGGAGGAATGAGATGAAGGGTGTGTGAGAGTTCCAATATTGTTCCCAGTGTTCTGTAAGTAGAAAATCATTATAAAGTAATATTTATTTATAAGTGGGATGATAAAGATGACTGTCATTATAAGTCACCAGAAAGCTCTATTTCAGCCTGAATAATATCTTTTGTAAATACAAAGTGATATTAGTTTTGAAATATTACAATGCACGATTGCTTGGTCTATGGTCTATTTGTATTCCTCAGCTGATCATTAGCTCATTAGTTTTCTTCTATTTAAACATATACAATCTATGTTTTCTTATACATGCTGTCATGAATTGCAGCAATTTCAAAACTGACGTCACTGGCACATTCCTGAGACATAGTGGGGATTGATGTGGTTTTGTAGAACTTTGTCATGAACCATAATGAATAAAAAACATGGTGTAGTGTTTGGCAAATCTATCACTCAAAATGTGAATTTATGTTTTCACAGTTTATGATCCTATGTATTCTTAGCCATTCACTCCATTAAATAAAAATGTATTCGTTTTTCATTTTTCCCTAATCTAGTAATGATATACCACCCTAAAACACATGCGCACATGCACACACAAACACACACACACACACACACACACACACACAGAGTAATTTGTTATCACAATGTGTGAAACTCTCATTGCTGGGTGACAATGGTGGAAAAGTTAAATATTTCATTATTATCATTATAAAGACAAAAATGATACAGTGACAGGGAGAAATAAAAATGCAAGAGAAAAATAAAATGTTGCCAGTAAGATAAACAATTTCACTTAGATTTTATATGTGAGTAGTGAGGTGTATTTATGGAAAAAACATAAAATTTGCCATGAGATAAATATGAACTATGAATGTAGGTATTGATTATGTTCGGACAATAGAGGAAAGTCTAAGATACTAGGAATATGGATATTAGGATTATAAAGGGTGAAAAACAATACACAGAATTTAGTCTCACAAAATAACCAGCTGACATATTTAGAATGTAGTTTCACACGTCCGAAGATCCTTCATAGCAGTAGGCTTCAGCTATACACAACAGACTGGCCCATGCTCAATTACAAATTTGCCATTATTTTGGTTGACCTTTTGTATCATATGAGAGGAATATGCAGTCTACTCAGAGTTACAAAAGCACCAAGTAATATTTAATACTATTAATATTGAAGTCATGAAAACAAAGACACATTATTGAGTGGTCAGAACTCTCAGTGTTCTAAAAGTTACTTACAATCTGTGTACATAATACGTTATAATTACTAGGACAAGTAGAGTAGGGATGTGAGTTGAGAAGATTAAAGGTAAGATTAAAGACATCTTCCTTACTTCTTATGTGACATTTTGGCAATTTGTAAAGACTAGTAGAAATAAATGGTTCTTCATGTTGAGAATTAATATAAAGATTGGTTAATTATTTAAAAGCTTGGAAAATTTAAATTAAAATTGCTCTCATATAGGAATAATTTTCCCGGTAACTGGTTGTATTGTGTGGTTTTGTCACCTACTATAATAATTTAACCTTACTAAATTAAAAAAAAAAAAAACAATGCCAGTTCAATGTCCTTTTATGTAGAATAAAATTATTCTCAGTGTGCTTTTAATCTCAGTAGAGTGATAAAATTTAGATTTCATAGGCTTCCCAGACGTAATGTAGCTCTGCAATATGTCTCCACTTTGTCAGCTCACTGACATTCTCTGTTCCTGTCTGTTTCTGTCTGTCTCTCTCTCCCTCTCTGTTTTTCTCTTTCTCTCTTGTACCTGCTCACTTTTACTCTCTCTTTCTACATATACACAGACAAACATGAACATATATTATGCATATATACACATATTTATATTTAAAGTGAACATATATTCAACTGTAGTAGCATTCAGCATTATTCAAAATAAGCAATATTAAATTTTATATTTATCTTTAAAGTAATTTAGAAAAATACATACTGTAATTAAACAATTGATTCATAACACACATAAACACAACATATATGTAAATATACATAGACATATACACATACGCACATATGTGTATATATATATATATATATATATATATATATATTGCATATATGCATACATATTGCAGAACTACATTACGTCTGGGAAGCCTATGAAATCTAAATTTTATCATTCTACTGATATTAAAACTAAAATTATATATTTATATATATATATATATATATATATATGTGTGTGTGTGTGTGTGTGTGTGTGTGCATGTGTGTCTATGTGTTTGTTTGCATGTGTTGTTACCCAAAATGTGTTGTGACCCAAAACCATATATGTCCATCTTCTGGATTCAAATATAGGGGATAAAATTGTGTGCTTTAAGGGAAAACATATTTTTAGAGCTGGGGTCCCATGATTCAAGGCTTGTCTTGAAACAGGTATATAACAAAAGATGACACAAAATTTTTGAATCTCCTGAATCCACTTCTGGGGTGCTAAGACAACTGTGAGCTACTTTGCCTGCTTGATGAAGTACTTGAATTGAACTTGAACTTGGATATGAAATCTACCCACAGAGCTTCATCCACATTATTTTTTTATGTCTATAGAATAACTTTCGTGTCACATTCATTTGCTAAATTACAAGGAAAAATTAAAATCACTTAGTTTTTAACTAGCTTTCATCACACAAATTTGTAGTAACCTGAGTTTTCACACCATGTTTTGTTTTAAAAGGAACAAAGTAAATCATACTTTATCAGAAAATAAAGATAAACTTCAGTTCCCTATGCTTGACAATATAAAGTTGATAAATATAAATATAAGTAGAAAAGTAAAAACCTATTTATTTTATGTGTCTGAAAAAATAATGTCTTCTACATGGTGCTGTTTTCAAGGTGCTATCAGTTAATTAAAAATAAAAATGAAAACAAATTCCAGCGACCAAAGCTTAATTTTTTCTCTCCAAGGCATAAAATATGTGATTAAATAACCACTCAACCTTTCTGTTTTTTTTAAACTGTATCTGTCCTTTTAAAATGTTACTGATGTGTACAGAAAAATAAAAATTCATCAATGAATCTGAATTTTGAATCAATAAGTAAATATTTACCAGTTTGAGCAGACATGAAGAAACAAAAACAAGCCCAAAGACCAGGGAAAGTGGAACAAATTCTTTTAAATGTTATCCTACTTGATATTATTCATTCTAAAATTTGTGAAGATTTTGGTTTTTGAAATCATAAATTTTTGCTTTTGTGATTTCATGTTAACTTGTTTCTTCCAAGTTTTATTTCTAGAACTTATAATAATGAAAAAAATCATTACATTTATATCCATATGTATATTTACATATGCATATGTATAGATACTCATATATTTATATTTAATTTTTCTTACTTTCCTAAACAGAAGTATGAAAATATATGTTTAATAAAGATCTCATATATATATATGAAATTAATATGTACTATATAGAATGTAAGATAAAGTATACATTATAGGATACATTTAAAATTATATATAATACATAACAGACTAGCACAAACCATGTTATATATTATGTGGTCTATATTACATGTCAAATTACAATGTTTCCTTTTATTTTTTATTGATCATTTTACTCCTTTATGTTTCAAATTATTTTCCCACTCCCAAATACCCCTCCACAAATCCCCATCCCATCCCTCCTTTCCCCCTCCCCTTTGCCTTTATGATGGTGCACCTCTACCCACTCACCCACTCCTGCCTCACCTTTCTAGCATCCCCTTAAGCTGCAGCATCAAACCTTCACAGGACCAAGGGGCAACCCTCCCACTGATGCCAGATAAGGCCATCTTCTGCTACATATGTAGCCTGGGCCATGGAACTCTAAATGTCTACTATTTAGAGTACACATTGTTAAAAATTAGAGTAAACTAAACCTCGGTTGGAGGTTTACTTTCTGGGAGCACTAGTTGGTCTGGTTAGTTGATATTTTTCTTCCTATGAGGTTGTAGTCCCCTTCAGCTCCCTCATATCTACTTGAATTTTTTTTGCATATATTTACTATCATTTCATCAACTATTCAACATAATTATTTATTCCTACAGTTGTAATTGATTGAAGTTTGAGTAAGTTGAGGAAAAATTATTGTTATTGTACTCAAATATTTTTACAAGTAAGCAAACAAAACTATTTCCTTCCAAGATTTAAGTTTTTGCTAAATTTACTAACATTCCAAGAAAAACAGCAAGTCATTACTATGACAGCATTACTATGCTAGCTGACAGACACTCAAGAATCTCATACATAACTTTCTAAATTTTTATTATCATTTGGTTGAATGCGTAACCAAGTATTGTTTCCTAGTGACTCAGGATCCTGTCTTCCTTTCCAACTGCAAACCTTGTATCACACACTTGGCAGCTAAAACTGATTTCTTAGAAGGCATCTGAAAAATCCTATATTGTTCTTTCTTATTAAAAAAAAAAAAACAAGAGTTACTAAAATAAATAGGTTTATTCAATAAAAAAAAGAATCTCACACATATCTGTTTGAAATCAAATAAGCATATTTTACTATCAAGTTAAAAAATATATATCTCCCCAGGAGTAATATATGAGGTATTTGACAGGAAGACCTTATATTATGTTTATTATAGCAAATAAAATTTATCATATATGATAACCCTCAACTTACAAAGCAAGTGAGCTTAAGAAAATCTTAAAATGTAGTGTTAAAAAAAGAGTTATTTTACAAATCACCTACAATAATTTAGTGGAGAAAGAAATGGTCTTAAGGCTTTGGATAAAAATAACTCTACACAATTTAAGGAAGAATAGGAATGCTCGTTATAAACCAAAGAGAATTATTTCAGCAATAGATTTTAGCTTTATGAATAAAATCTTTTTCTCCACCTAAAATGTGGAAGCATATTTATAAAATGTTAGATTAGTAATTATAATGAGATTGAGTTTTTAGTATTATACAGCCACGATTGACATAACCCATAATACTTTAAAACAATTATGTGTTAATAGAAGTTATGAGATGTATGTTTACTCTGGAAGTACCAATTAAATCATTAAAATCTTGCAAAAGGCTATCATCAGTAACAATAACATTTTATAATATTTTTAATTCAAGGGAAGCAGATATAATGAAAAATTTTTAAAAAATTATTAGCTTTTTAAAATTTATTTACATTCTAAATGTTGCTCCCCCCCATCAGCAAGTGCTTCTTGGGATCCGCAGTAGTGTCTGGAATTGGTGTCTCTATATGGGATGGATCCCCAGGTGTGGCAGTCTCTGAATGGCCTTTCCCCTCAGTCTCTGCTCCATACTTTATCCCCTTTATTTCCTTTAGACAGGAGCAATTCTAGGTTAAAAATTTGGAGATGAGCAGGTGGTCCATCTTTCTAAATATTCAACAAATGCAATGAAAAATATAAAAATCAAAGTTTGTCTTTTTTAAATTGCTCAGCTTATCTTAATTTATTTTAATTGCTTCATTTACATTCTAAATGTTGCTCTCCTTCTGAGTCCTCCGTCCAAGCGATCTTCAAAAATTTATAGGATTTGTATCTTAAACAGAACATGTTGCTGATTTTCCAATCATTACCCATTTCTTATTAAAAATATTCTTCTCTTTAATTATACTTTTGTGAAAGAATCTTTTTTAATTTTTTTTATTTTATACAATGTAGAATTTTTCTGGGCTTATGGTTTCTGAGGGTAAGTGTCCATGATTGCAGTGTCAGCAATAGGTCAAAGTTCAGATGCAAATGTAAGAGTTTTTAGCAGCCAAAATTCAGATGCCTTGACTGTGAAAAGATTCCAGTATGAATTGAGTTAGAGAAAGAGCTCATAGTTTGTTAAAGAAGTGCTGGAGAAAAGGAAGTATTTCTAAGTTGCAGAGTTTGTTTGTTTGTTTCTTTCTTTAATCATGTCTTCAAATCAGTAGAGGAAAGTGAATATAATTAGAAAATCAATCTTGTAATGTTTGATTGAAATAGGTTCCCTGAGAGAAAACATAATGAAGCTGAAATCTTTCATACAACCTCAGAAGATTGCTGACAATAGAAACTCACTCATTTTAACTTCAACATAATACAGAGAATTAACGCTCATTAATTTTTTTTTGGTACAACTGGAAAGACAACACATACCTACAAGATGTTGCTCAAAATGTTCAACCTATAAACAACTATATAACTATTCTAGATTTGGTAATAATAAAGATAACTGTAATTAGTCAAAAATTCAATACCTTAAGAGTTTTTATAATGCTCAGATACAGTTTTAAATTTTAAAAAAATCTTAATAAGGACTATAAAGAAGGCTCAGTAGGTAAGAGAACACATACATATGAAAAATAAATACTTATATAGTAATAATAATAATTCTTAAAACATTAAAAGATTTAAGAGACATTCTAATTTTTCTGCATAAATAACTTATTAAAAATTGAAAACAATATTGGGACTCATAGAAAATTTATAACCTGGAAAGTATTGGGTACTTTAAATAAACTCTTATGTTCATTTAATCATAATTGTTAAAAAATCCTCTTTCAGGAGAAAAATATAATAAAGTACAAGTCTGAATGTTAGTATAGGTGAATGTTTAAGTCTTTCATCAAAAAATCCGCTGCAAGGAAAAGAAAAATATCTATAACATATTAAAGAGAAGCTAGTGGACTCATGTATTAATTTTGAGTAATTTATTACAAATTTTAATATTGTTTATTAGCTTTTATGATAAAAACTTGGGAATCATTTTATTCAGTATGTATAATTCAAAACATCTATTGTAACAAATGGTCTTTTTCTCAATGAAAAAGAAATCAGTACATCTTTCATTTCAAGAAAAATCACATTAAGATCCAATTAAAAACTGGATTTTAGAATGTGCCCTTATCTTCTAAAAATACGATGTAATTAAAATTTAATCCAAGTTTTAGTATTTTAATTATCTACTTTATAATTATAAGATGAAGAAGCCTGGATTTGAAGAAATTAATGTAGGTTTTGGGAAAGAAAACGTGAAGATAATATGTAGTCTATCGATCACTCTATAATCATGTCCTTTGGAAAAGCAATAATCTATAAAATTACAATGTTTTTACATGAATAAAGTGAAATCTTCATGGATATATAGTTACCAGTATGGATGTATTTTTTTGTTTCAATCTTCAACAGTTCAGATTTATTACAGAAAGTTAGTTCACCGGCCCATGTTCTTAAAACAGCATGACTAGTTTAGTTTTTTGTAAATATATGTAGTTGCCTTGAGATGGGAGCTACAGTAAACCTTCAACTATTTGTACAAGATGTGAGCAACTATTTAAGCTATTGCTGTTGATCTTGGTACTTCTCTGTAGTAAGTTCCCACTGATGAAGTTACCTCAAACTTTCGACAGATATCTTGGAAGACATAAAATATTTGACCCGATTTTCCTCTAAAAGCCTCTTTCCATCCTGGCTAGCTTTCAAAGTTCTAGAATCTTATTTAAATTGCTAGAATAATCTATAGACTATCCATCTGTGATGCTAAAATGGAAGAGGAAATGCACACAGGATCTCAGCCATAAAATGTACTACTAGCAAGTAATGACTGATAATAGAAGGGGAATTAGTCCCTCCCATGGATGAGCCCCTAATTGGTTGTTCAATACAGGCTTCAGCCCTGAAATCATATTCATTTAAGTTATAATTTAAAACACTAAATAGGTGGTATTTATATATTGATATCTATAATTAAAGAAAAAGAATACATCAATTTTAGAAGTAGGAGGGGATTTGGGAGGAATCCGAGGCAGGGAACATGGGAGAGGTGGAGGTAGGACCAGAAAAAGAGAAGTAATTTAATTATATTTTATTTAAAATTGAAATAATTAAATATGTTTTTATCTTTGTCAATAACTCCTTCCTTTGATCATTCTTGTAATATTTAAAGAGAAAAACCATCTCCCAGATGAATATCAAAATTAGTCTTTCATAAGTTTTGCTTCATCCATATTTTATACGTTTTATTTCATATTTTTTATGTATGAATTCTTTAATGTTTTACATCAAATGATATTTTTCCATGTATTTTTAAATAATATCCAAAGTAACAGCTTTGTTAAAGTTTTAAATTTTGCTTTTGATTGAATGTTCAGAGCCATGCTGGGTGGAAGGAATGAAAATAAAATGATTTATCTTTTTCATGATTATAATAAACTGTTAAATGTATACCTTTAATTCTATTTTTCAAACCAAAAGTATCCTTCTATCACTAAATTGTTAGAAGGTAAGAAACTTTGATTAGAATATGAGCTATATTTCCTCTCTTCATCATTCTAGATTTAACATACCAAAATTCAAGTTTAATTTTCATAGAAAAGATGCTTCTTTCTAGTATTTTCTGCCTATCATTGTTCTGATAATTTGAAGTAACTTTTATTCTGTTCTTATTAAAAGCCATAGGAGACACTCTGGTTTGCTATCATTGGCAATATTTTATATACCGTTGATACTACACTTCTTCATTAATGACAATAAATTATATCCCCTGTATTACTAGATTCTCTAAGTCTTTTGCCAAAAGGGAATGTTTTGTCATAGCACTTTTCTGCTTATAATGATTTCAAACCTTGTGTGATTTCTGGTGTTTATTGTATTTATGTGGTGGATTAAATTATTGGTTTATATATGTTATACTTTTCCTACATCTCACAGGAGAAATTTACTTGTGTTCTATGATATTAATATTTTAATCATGATAGAAATGCAAATACTACTTCATTGAACTTTTTTGTCAAAATGGTTAATATATGTGTGTGTATCTGTGTGTGTGTATGTGTGTGTGTGTGTGTGTGTGTGTGTGTGTGTGTGTGTTTGTATCTGTGATTCCTTGGATGGGGGAAAAGAAAGTGAATACATACTCATATTCATAGCTGGTGAGATGTACAAACTGATACAGTCACTATGTAAATTAGTATGGGCATTCTTTTAAAAATCTCAAGATAGATCTACAATATGTTACAAGTATACCACTGAAGGGTATATTTCCAAGGGATTCTGGATCATATTACAGAGAAACTATCTCATTTCTTCTAACTGCTTCTCTATCCACAATAGCCAAGATGTGGAAACAACCCAGATGAATAGATATATAAATTAATCAGTTGTTGGTTAAAACAATATTGTGAAATTCACAGTACAATAGATACATCTGAAAAAATCCCTGGTAAGCTTGCCCAGAAATAGAAACACAAGTACAACATCTTTTATTTCATTTCTTAGAGTTACCTTTTAGTGTTTGAGTTGTTATTTTCACTGTGAATACAACTGAAAGCTAGGGAATTATCAAATGCCGTGGAATGGGAGGTGATTTCAAGGTAAAGGAGATCTACTGTAGTGATACTGTAGATGAAGGAGGTGAGATAAAACAGATAGAAATGAATATGATAAGAAATGGGGTCAAAGTAGTGGAGGGAATATAGGAAGGGATAAGGGATACTAAGGGAATCCTGAGAAGTCCTATTGAAAGCTACAACTGTAGACTTTTACAAAAACAGTATATATATAGAGAGAGAGAAAAAGAGGGTTGATCAGTATAAATGTAGTTAAGATATAATTGATCTGAATAAATAACTCATCTACATACCATGTGATTGTAAGTAAAACTCCATAACTAGGAATACCTAGTTATTCTAGGTAGTTATTGGCTACAGTGGTCTAATAGATGCCCAAATGCTACTGGCCATTGTCATTGCTCATCATTGCCTTCAACAACATAATGATAAAACTCTAAGAGCAAATAGTTGAGTCAAAAACAACAACAACAACAACAAAAAACCCAAAATATTAACAACCAAATGAACAAATAAAGAAACAACAACAAAGAAATCCAGCTAGGATTGACATGGGAGCCTCTTCCTTACTTGCTATACTTATAATGTGGGGTCATAAATCTTATTCATCTACTCAAGTAATGACTATTCTGATAAGCTATGAGCATTCATGTAACAATGGCATGGATGTTATATAAACATCCAACTACTTTTTGACTTTTTAAAGGCCCAATTCTGATTGTACTCACATCTGGTACCATTATGGGAGGTAAGAAATAGAGACCAAATAGGTCATAGGTCCTAAGTAAGTAACTACTACTATTATTATGTCAAATGTAACTACTACTATTATTATGTCAAATGGATATATATATATATGATTTATTGAAAATTATAAGAGTAGCTTCTTCAGGAGATGACAGTTATCATATTGATTCACAACTGGTTAACAATGGATTATAAGATATTATAGAATGGTCAGTAGCCAGCTCCAAATAGAACATGTTTATCATATTATATCATCCTGCCTCCATGAAGGCTTAGAGTTCATCACACAGGTTAAGAAAAAAAAAAAATCATAGGTGTTTACTAGCTACAGGGAAACAATGTTTTCTAGGTAGGATAGAACAGCTACACCTATGAACACACAACAGTAGTGACAGTATGCTCAAAACCTGCACATGTTCAAGGCAATTAAAATCCCAACATACCGTGTATATATGAGGCTTGCAGAGTCTCACCTCTAACTGAGGATATGTGTGCAACTGATAGCTTCTGAAAGAGTGAGAGTAAGTTTTCTTTAATGATATGACATCTGGTAGGTCAAAGAGTCATTGTGATAGTTCTCACTCCCAATAGTATTTGGCCACATGTATTGGATTTGTTATACTGAAAAGAAAAAAAGAAAAAGAGACGAGAAGAGAAGAGAAGTGTGGGACTGCGTAAGGGTATTCTGGGTCATGGCTGAGCAGTTGCCTAGAACCCCGAGACTCTGTGTGAGAACCTGCAGGAGTTCAGCGAGCTCCAAGAACCCAGGGTCCTGAAAAGCAGTCCAATCTCCATAGAATTACATTGCTAAATCACGTAGGCCAGACTATAGGCCTCAGGCCCTAGGGATTTACATACTAATGAAGGCCAGACAGCCCCTCCCAAAGTGCACAGGTAGAGGGCGTGGCTAGAGGCCTCAGGGCCTAGGGATTTACATACTAATAAAGGCCAGAGTGCAGAGCAAACTAAGCATGCCTCCATCAGATCCTCCCCCTTTATCCCTCCCTATATAACTCGGGACTGCCCTGAGTTTTAAGGGGGTATGCCTAGACCTATCCACCATCTGCCATGACAATAAGTCTTTCTGGAACCAAGGACTTCTTCGTGTCATTGGGGCCTGCCACCGCCAAACCTCCAGGCTGCTGGAACCATAGATGTTCCTCCTGCATGTGGGACAGGCCCTGCGTGGAAACCCACTGGGACTCCACCACAGCAGCCCTCTAATTTCCCCCCCCCCCCCACAGAGA
>NW_021620984.1:1951955-1979286 GCF_004785775.1 Grammomys surdaster
GGGGAGGAGAGGAGAGGAGACAGAGTTGAACAGATGGGGAAGTGGATATAAACAATGGCAGAGTGGGGTGAACATGATCCAAATAAATTCAATGAAATTCCCAAAGTAGTAATAAAGTATTGCTGGCCTCAAGCTGTTCTGTAGAAAAATAGTGATTAATGAAATAAAAGAAAAAAAAACAAAAACAAAAAAATCTATCAAAAAACAAAAAACCTACATAGTGGTATTGGTACAGAAACAGGCAGGTAGTATAATAGAATAGAATTGAAGACCCAGAAATGAACCCACAGTCCTATAGCCACTTGATCTTTAACAAAGAAGCTAAAACTACCCAGCACAAAAAAAGACTGCATTTTTCAACAAATGGTGCTGGTTCAACTGGTGGTCAGCATGTAGAAGAATGCAAATTGATCCATTCTTATTTCCTTGTACAAAGCTCAAGTCCATGTGGATCAAGGATGTTCACATAAAACCAGATACATTGAATTTAATAGAAGAGAAAGTGGGGAAGAGCATTGAACACGTAAGCACAGGAGAAAATTTCCTGAACAAAATACCAATGGTTTATTCTCTAAGATCAACAATCAACAAATACGACATCATAAAATTGAAAAGCTACTGTAAGAACAATGTCAATAGGACAAAATGAAAACCTAGAGATTGGGAAAACATCTTTACCAACCCTACATATGATAGAGGGTAATAATACCCAATATAGACAAAGAAGTCAATAGGTTAGAATCCAGAGAACCAAGTAACCCTATTAAAAATGGGATACAGAAATAAACAGAGAATTCTCAACTGAGGAATCTCACACAGCTGAGAAGCACTTAAAGAAATGTTTAACATCCTTAGTCATCATCATCAGGGAAAAGCAAATCAAAACGACCCTGAGATTCCACCTCAAACAAGTCAGACTGGCTAAGATTAAAAACTTGGGTGTCAGCAGATGCTCATGAGGATGTAGAGAAAGAGGAAAATTCCTTCATCAATGGTAGGGGAGGCTCTTAGTCCTGTAAAGGTTAATGCTCTAGTGTAGGGTGAGGCTGGAGAGGGTGGCTGGGATGGGAAGCACCCTAGTAGAAGCAAAGGGGAGGGAGGAGAAGGAGGTTGTGGGATGAAGGACTTCTGGAGGGTAACCAGGAATTGGAATATCATTTGAGATGTAATCAAATGGAATGATTAATTTACAAAAGTGATTATGAGCCATCTATGGCAATAAATATCCATTGCCTAAAGAAGACACTAGGCACATACGTCAATGGCACATAAGCGTTATCAAGTAAATAACTCTATCATAGTGTTGATTAGTAAGTTCGTTGAAAAAAAATGTCAATTGCAGTTACTTATTGTCCAAAATTTTATTTTACTCAAAACTTACAAAATTCAACTATGGAGCTATGAATGGTTGCTTTACTAAATTGTTTGAGTAATTGTCTAATGTTATTAAAAGTGTTCAAAAGTAGAGGCACAGTTCAGAGAAAAACTTTTAAGACACTTAGGGATAGGAGTAATCACATGGCATTCCTCCATCTATGGGATATGTCTTCACTTTATTGACAGTTTTCTCTGCTGTATAGAAGTCTACTTTTTAGTTGTTATTTTTCTATCTGGTACCATTTGTTAACTACTTGTTCTTAATAACTGTGTTTCTGGGCTCCTCTTCAGAATATCATTTTCTCTATATGTAATTTGAAGTGCATTGCTTGCTTTCCCTGTGTGACATACAATATTCACTTTGAACTAGATGAGATCTATAATTAATTAAAACAAAGGCTGAGTGAGGCTTTTAAGAAATATTTTTAGTTATATCTTTTTAAGTAGTTGGCTTACACTAAATGTGGTGGTTATTTCTGGTGGCAGGATTTATAAAATAATGTGGAAGAAGGAAACTTTGCTTTCTGTCATCTTGACTTCACTTTTGCTACTAACTCCTTTTGTCCTATTGCTGTGGCATATCTGCACCTGTATTAAACACAGTTTCTTTGAGTATCCAGTAAGATTGAAGACAAGGAGCTCTCTAGGTTGAATTCCAGTCAGAGAATCTCCCTCTTTCAGAAGCAATCAATTTCAAATAGTGTCTCAGTTAGGGGAAAGGCAGTGACGACCACATACATTTCTTTCCTGATCAGATTTTTGCCTAGTTTGAGTTTTTTTCAGGTCTTGTGAACAACATCACAATTGCTACTGTGCCATTGTTGAACTATCTAGGCCATGCTATGTGAACAATATAATTAATCCTATTTGGCATGCATACTAATTCTGTTTATTTTGTTCATTTACAGAGCTCTGACTTTAGTATCCTCAAATAGGTTTGGCATTTCTAATTTTAAGTTGAGGTCTTTACCCAATTTGGATTAAAGTTTTATGCAATTTGCAAGATAACTATCTCATTTTATTCTTATACATGTAGTTATTCAGTTGACTGTCATCATTCATTGAGGATGCTGTAATTTTGGTCTTAACATTGTTAGGACTGTAGAAACATATAATTAACAGGAATCCTCAAATCTCCTCCATACATCAATATATTTGTTTATATGCCAGTATTGTGCTACTTTTATCACTGTCTCTCTGTAGTATAACTTGAAACAAGGAATGGTGATGCCTTCTGCAGGACACAACGTACAAAACAAGATATTGAATAATGAAGAAAATAATCCACAAGATATATGCACTAAACTCTGGTATACCTAACATCAAAAAAGTCTTATTAATGGAATTAAAGATACATATTAACACAAATTGAGAAAGTAGGTAATTTCAGCAGTCCATTTTCTTGAATACAGAGTTCATCTGAACAAAAAATAAAGAGAAACTTCAGATTTAAATGACATTATACATCAAATGGACCTAATAATTGTCTACAAAATATTCCTCATAAATGCCAAAGAATGTACAATCTCCTCAACAGCACCTGGAAGTGTCTCTAAAAAGAGACTACATGTTAAGACACAAATAAAAATGTTATTAAAACAAAAAGAAAAGAAATTAAAACAGTTCTAAGCATTCTATCAGATCATTGTGGAATAAAACTTAAAATAAACAGTGAACTAAATTCAGTAAGAATATGAACTGATGATGATCAAACATTCCATTAGTGAATAATGAGTGAGTCAAAGAACAAATCAAGAAAGATAGAAATAAGATAAACTTCCTAGAAATAAATGAAAATGAAAGGAATACACAACAAAAGCCTCTGCACACATTCAATCAATTGTAAGAGGAAAGTTCACATCCCTAACAGCTTATGTTAAAAATCAGAAAGATTAGGCAGAAGAGATGGCTCAGTGCTTAAGAGCACTTACTGTTCTTCCAGAAGTCCTGAGTCCATTTCTCAACAAGTACATGGTGGCTCACAACCATCTGTAACAGGATCTGATGTCCTCTTTTGATATGTTTGAAGATATCGACAGTGTGCACACATACGTAAACTAAACAAACAAATCTTTAAAAAAATCAGAAAGAGCACAAATAAACAATTGAGTGATGAAATTCAAGATTTTGGCTATATAAGAACAAATCAAATCTAAACCCAGTCTATGACAAGAAACAATAAAATCAACATTGGAGTGATTAAACAGAAGCAAAGAAGCAAACAAACAATAAGGAATTAACAAATCTAACTAATGTTTCATTGAGACATAAATAAGATCTATAGACTCAGCTACCTGAAAGCAAGTAAAAGATGTTTCAAATTAAACAGAATAATAGTTGCATAAAAAACATCTCCACTGACAAACAAGAAATTCAGAATATTATGAAGCAATTTGTTAGAAACTTGTACTCCATTAATTTGTGAATGAATTTTTAGCTTCAGCCAAACCACCAAGATTAAAATGAGAAGAAATTAATTGTCCTGTCCAGCAGGACATTAAACAGGGGTCCGGGGAGGTCACCTGAAAGAGAGCGAGGGGAGCAGGCAAAGACACAAGGAAGTCACGACCTGTCTATAATCTGATCAGATCATAATCTTTACTTTTGCACACACAGGTTATATACACAAAAAGGCAGGATGTGGAGAAGGGGATGGCACAGGAATGTGGGTGTTCAGGGGGAATACAGATTGTTTAGGGGGAGTACAGATACCTTCCAGAACAGAGTGTCAGCTGGGTGAAGGTTCAGGAGACAGGACACTATGACTCTGCCTATGATTCACTTGTCTTTATCTAAGTTGGTACTATCCACCAAGGTTACCCACCTACAAGGCCTTATGACTAGGCTTGGCAGCCTTCCACCAAAGCTGTCTGTTTACAATAACTCCCAGCTATCTGTTTCAGTGTTTTTCCACAGAGACCCAAGACTTGGCGCAAGCAGGCATGTACGTCAGGCCTATTGCTGACTTTAGGCCTATGGCTGACTTTAGGCCTTTAGTGTATAAGCAGGGCGGCTCCCGAAAATTAATAACCTAAATATACCCATAATAAATGAGGATATTGAAACAGTAATGAAAATTCTTCCAGGTAAGAGTTCCAGGGCCAGATGAATTTGCAGCAGAATCATACATTCAGTAAAATCTATTCCAAAAAGTAAAAACACAAAACCTACTTGGAAAGTCCTGGGAAGCCAGTGTCACTGTACTATCGAAATCAGGTAAAGACACAATAAAGAAGTGCAGAGTCAGATTTCCCTGTTGAATGCAGATTTAAAAATACCCAATATAATACTTTCAAATTGAATGCAACACATCAAAATCAGCCAACATGATCAAGTTGAATTTATGCCAGACAAGCAGATAAGTTCAACACACCTTGATAAAGATAATAATCCGTAGAAATGAACTTAAGACATAAATCATACAATGTAGAAAAATCCACTGACAAGAGCCTTTTGTAAGAATGTAATTTCATAATAAAAGTCTTAGACTAGGATGGGGGAACATACATCAGTATAATAATATCTTAAGGAAATTAAGCCATTTGGGATGAGAATGCTCACTATAAGAACCACAGTCTAACAGACAGGAGAAATTGCCTTTCAAATGGTAATGCTTGGTTAGGTTACTCCAATTGACTCTCAAAATAACTAGACTATGTGTATCGCACTTGGCAGCTTCTTGGAGGTTGAAGATAAGCCCGATTGCTGAAGTAACCACACAGTTACTTAAACCACCAAATTAAATGATTATTTAAACTGGATCTGATCCAAAGAGTTCTTTTGGTCTAACTTCCTTGGTACCACACAATACTATGAACACTACCAAGAGAAAGATGCAATTAATATTTTTTCCAAGATGTTATACTCATGAGCCACAATGTTCAGTATGGCAAGATATTAATAAAGGTACAGTAAGTGGTACTCACATGCTGGTACTACCCAAAAAGATGTCAAATTTGACAGGAGGCTCGCACAACATATATGATTCTAGAGAAACATATCTGACTTTCTGGGGTTAGTGTGGTTATGAATCTTAGATGAGGATCTATTGTCACTACTTTATTAGACCAGTATAATTTCTAACTAAATTCTAAATACATTTATCTTACCCATAAATGAGTGTAGTACCACCCTTCATCAAAGAAGTTTCAGTTGATAGAAAATAGAGACCAGCATATATCCTGAATGAAACACAGGTATCTGTGGATCGTGGTGATGACCCTAGCTTCATTGGACACATCTACACTATATCATCTGAATATATGGTTTAGGAAATAGTGGATTAGGGGAAGCCTAGTTGGTAATATAAATAAGAAGGTTGAAGGTGAACCAATCTCTCATTAAAATGTCTGCAAAGATAAGACCTGAAAGATGGTAAAACAATAATGTGGGAAGGGAAAAATCTGCAGTACTCAAGCCATTGATCAAGAAACCACAGAGAACTTATGCCTGCATAAGAGAACTTATAGAGAGAATTGACTTGTTTTAAGGAGAAGCCCCTAATTGTTTGTCCAGCACAAAGTGGTCAGCTCTTTCATAGTAGATTTTTGTGTATATGTTTGTGCTTGTTTCTCTGTCTATGCATGCATGCAATAATAATAATCAGAGATGGGGGAATTAATTTGAGCCTGAACAGAGACATGAAAGAAGTCAGAAGAAGGGTTTGGGAGGGGATGAAGGATGTAAAGAGAAGGGAAAATTACATAATTAGATTTTAATTAAATTATATGAAATATAAAATTATAAAAATCACAACAAACTGAATAGAGATGTAAATATTCATTATTAGTTAGGTAATATTGACCCAAAAATATAAATATTGTGGATATTTACCTTGGCTCTTTGTATACATCTTTTTTTTTAGTTGGAATACGTATAGAAGGCAGGAAAATTATAACTGGCCATTGTGCTAGATTTCTAGGGAGGGAGAAAGAATTCAGGTAGTATGAAGGAGAAAATATAATAATGTAATTATATGCAAATGGTGTGCAAGGTGAGGGAATAATGAGGAGGGGCATTAAGGAAGGGATAACTAACACTAATGGTCTATAAGTAATACATATGGATACATACTATTGTACATGTTCATAATATACATAAATTTACATTTGTAAAGGAGTTAATTGTACTGACAATACTTCACCTAGACACCTTGTGAAGTCAAATATAGTGTCAGGGATACATGAATTTATCTGTTAGATATAGAGTTCCTATAAACTATCAACAAACATTATAATCTATTACCATTCATAACTTGACGGTAAGACCTTGTTTCTGGAGATATCATATAATTAATTCATAGAAGTTGGTAAATCCAGCTGGAATTAAACTGAAAGTTTCATACCTATTGACTAGTTTCCATATAACTGGAAGGTTCTATGAATATTTTGAGGGTAGAAAAGTAATGGAAAATCTCCCCAAGATTTGAGTCCAGCATGCAAAAATAACTACTGTCTTGGTAGGATAGTCTTTTTTATGCAGCTTAAGCATGGATGTTTCAGGGGTAACTATCCATTTCTGATTGGATTTAAGGCTTGTTCTACAAGTTGGAATCTAGCACTGATTCTATTAGCCAGGGACAAAGCTTGGTGGAGGGCTAGATCATAGGGCCTAAGCAAAAACCCATTATAAGTTTTTCCTTTGTTTTTTTTCTGTTAAATCAACATAACACTATACTATCATGCTGTCCAGTTTTATGTAAACTTGACACTAGCTACAGTTCATCAGAAAGGAGGGAATTCAATTCAGAAAAATTCTTTCATAATATCTAGCTGTTGAGCATTTTTCATAATTAGTGATTTACAAGGAAGGTTGCAGGACACTGTAGGTGGTTTGATTCCTTAGTTTGTTATCCTAGGTTGACAATGGAACAAAGAAGCCAGACAGGACAAGCCTGTAAGTAGCAAGTCTATATGTCCTGTGCATCAGTTCTGCATCCAGATTCCGACACTGTATGAGTTCTTTTCCTAACACCCTTCAGTGATGGACTACTGGTGGAGCAGTATAAACCAACTAAAACTTTTTCTCTCCAACTTTCTTTTGTTCAAAACATTTTGCAATGGCAATAGTAACCTTAACTAGAAAAGAAAATTTTGCCAGCATAGTGGATATTGCTGTGATAGACAAGATCATGTTGTTTTGTGGAGGAGTGTGGAACTTTGGGCAAGAAATGTTGCATTTAAAGACTGGCAAGCTTTTTATGATAGCTTGGAAGATAAGAATGCTCAGAGTAATGCATACTGTTGGGATTCAGGAATTGCTATACAAACCATACAAACATGATCTCAGTTAAGCAAGAACTGTTTACTGACCATATACTCTAAGACTGATTGATCAGGTTCACAGAGGGTAGAGGAGCCAAACTGTGATGTGTGTCTATTCTTAGAGTAGGCTATTTATAGGAAAAACTAAGTACTAGATTCAGAAATTCAGAAGGTAAGGGTGGAGACAGTACTACACTTTGGCAAACTAGACAAAATATTATCAGCTGACTTTTAAGCTCATTATTCCTGAGTAAGGTAAGAATGTTGGTGAACAGGGGTTTTCCAGAGCATGGAGATAACAGAGCATGAGTATTACAACCATAGTGTTATGACCTTTTAGGGGAAATTTTCAGTGTCACCTATGGATAATTTCTTCTGGGAAGCAGAGTCTGAGAATCTGAACTTAATTCACCTCATGAACAAAATGCAGAGTAAATACTAAATGACTACAGTTGTGTTAAAAGGAACAGACCTCAACACTAACAATGGAGGCTTGGCCTCTGAAGTTTCAGAGGTAAGTTGATAGTTCCTTAACGAATCTTTCAGGGCTATATTAAGTTAAGAAGCTGTAGATCTGGTTAGCTGTGACTATAGAATCAGCTGTGATCGACAAAATACCAGAACTGAAGAAGAACATTTACTTTTGTGGGACAATTGATGCTGGTCAGCTGAAGGTGAAACATTCACAGTGTTTAAAAATAGAACAGCATATATTCTATTTTCTTTACTAAGGAGATCTATTTATGGCCTCTAGGAACAGGAGAATCAAGTGCTGAGTTAGAAAGCAAAGAGGATTGAAGGAGAGATTATGGGGAGAAACAACTAAAATCAGGCGCTTTTAGGGGTACTATGGAAAGTTAATACAGTAGAAACATCCTAAAATATATACATACATTAAATGATTAAAGAAAACTGTCAAATAATCGAGGCAATTGGGCATCTCTTGTTACCCAATAAAACTTCAAGTATCAGGACTGGGTTACATATAATTGAGTTATTGGTTGCAAGTGATTTCATGGGAATCTGCAAACAATACTGCCTGTTGCCAGTATAATTCCTTCCTTTCTACAAACTAGAAGCAAGGCCCAACTGGTGAAGACTACACCTTCACAACTCATTGCACATGGAGAAGTCTAGTTGGTGTCTACATATACCTGTTACCCTTATGTTCTTGCATCTTTGGTACAGGAAGATACTCTGCCTGTTACCAAAAGAGAAAAGTAAGCATCAACCAAGCTACATGCTCTTTAATCTACAATGGTGTCCTGTCTGCAAGATGTGCTAAGGCAATAGTGGCACAAAATTGTGGTAATCATATGACAGAAACTGATTTGTTAAGGACTACTCCACAATATGGAACACTTACTGAAGACTACTTAGATGAACAAGAACTGGAGAATTGATAGCAGAGAGACCTAGGGTAGACACAACTGGTCTCAAAGAAATACATAGTGATAAAATGAATTCTAATGATATTCTCTTACATGCGTAAATCAGTGACCTGGTCAACAATCACCAGACAAACATGCTCCTGCAGCAGATGGGAACAAATATAGATTCCCACAACCAGACACTATACAGAGAAATAAAGAGACCTTAGAACAAGCAATCTTAAATGGATTCCTCTGCAAATTCCTCCCTTCAAAGCTCTGAGGATGCAGAACCAGTTTAAGAGGCAGAGCAGATGGAGCAAACCAAGACAGCAAGGCCCTTTAAGTCAACATGAGCAAGGCTCATATGATCTCATGAGACTGAAGCAGCATGCACAGTGCCTACTTGGGCTAATACCAGTTCTTCTGTATATATATTATGCTTCTAATTTAGTGTTTTGGTGAGATTTCTGGGATTGGAAATAGTGAGTCTGTGATTCTTGTGCTTTCTCTAACTCCTTTCCTTCTGTTATTCTGTCTATTCCAACTTCAATATGTTAGTTTTGTTTTATTTTATTTTGTTATTTTTTGTTATATCTTTGAAAACTGTCCTTTTCTTGGAAAGGGAGTGAGTCTGGAGAGAAGGGGAGATGGGGAGGAATTAGGAGTAGTAGAGGAAGTAAATCCCATAATTGGGATATATTATATGAGAAAATAATCTATTTTGATTTAAAGGGAAAAACAAAAACAAACAAACAAAAAGAAAGACCAGTATCTGTTTTTTTTCCCAGCTTCTGGCTATTATAAATAAGGCAGCTATGAACATAGTGGAGCATGTGTCCTTGTTATATGTTGGAGCATCTTCTGGGTTTATGCCCAGGAGTGGTATAGCTGGGTCTTTCAGATAATGCTATGTTCAATTTTCTGAGGAACCACCAGACTGATTTTCAAAGTGGTTGCACCAACTTGCAATCCCACTAACAATGGAGAAGTGTTCCTCTTTCTCCACATCCTCTCCAGCATCTGCTATCTCCTGAGTTTTTGATCTTAGCCATTCTGACTGGTATGAGGTGGAATCTCAGGGTTGTTTTGATTTGCATTTCCCTGATGACTAATGATGCTGAACATTTCTTTAGGTGCTTCTCAGCCATTTGAGTTTCCTCAGTTGAGAATTATTTGTTTAGCTCTGTATCCCATGTTTTAATAGGGATATTTGGTTGTCTGGAGTCTAATTTCTTGAGTTCTTTGTATATATTGGTTATTAGCCCTCTATCGGATGTGGGATTGGTAAAGATCTTTTCCCAATCTGTTGGTTGCCATTTTGTCCTATTGAGAGTGTCCTTTGCCTTACAGAAAGTTAGCAAATTTATGAGGTCCCATTTGTCAATTCTTGATCTTAGAGCATACGCCATTGGTGTTCTGTTCAGGAATTTTCCCCTGTGCCTAGTTATTCAAGGTTCTCCCCCATCTTCTCTTCTATTAGTTTCAGTGTATCTGGTTTTATGTGAAGGTCTTTTATCCACTTGGACTTGAGTTTTGTATAAGGAGCTAAGAATGGATCTTCTACCTTATTTATAATAGTCAGAAAGACTATTATAGTCTGGAAAGAACCCAGATGTCCTTCAATAGAAGAATGTATATACAAAAAATGTGGTACACTTACACAATGGAGTATTACTCAGCTATTAAAAACAATGAATTTGAGAAATTCTTAGGTAAATTCATGGAACTAGAAAATATCATCCTGAGTTAGGTAACCAAATCACAAAAGAACACACATGGTATTCACTCACTGATTATTGGATATTAGCCCAGAAGCTCACAATACCCAAGTTGCAACTCACTGACCACATGAAGCTCATGAAGAAGGAAGACCAAGTGGGGGTGCTTCGGTCCTTCTTAGAAGGAGTAGCAAAATACCCAAGAGAGCAAATATGGAGACAAAGTGTGGGACAGAAATTGAAGGAGGGACTGTCTGGAGACCATACCACCTGGGTATTCATCCCCTTAGCAGTCACCAAAGGTAGATGCTGATTTGAATGTCAGGAAGTGCATACTGACAGGAGCCTGACATAGCTGTCTCCTTAGAGGTCTTCCAGAGTCTGACATATTCAGAGGCAGATGCTCAGAGCTAACCATTGAACTGATCATGGGGTTCCCAATGGAGGAGTTAGAGAGAAGACTGAAGGAGCTGAAAGGGTTTGTGGCACCATGAGGAAAGCAACAATACCAAAGAACCAGAGCTCCCAGTGTCTATACCACCAGTCTGGAGCACAAAGGGAGGGACTCATGACTCCAGCTGTCTACGTAGTGAAGGCTGGCCTTGTTGGGCACAGGTGGGAGAGGAAATCCTTGGTCTCATGAAGGCTGGACACCGTGTGTGGGGGGATTTGAGGGTGGGGAGGTGGGAGTGGGGTGGGTGGGGGCACATCCTCATAGAAGCAGGAGGAGGGGTAATGGGATGGGGGTTCCTGGGTGGGGAGGAATGGGTTAAGGGGATCACATCTGAAATGTAAATAAAATATCCAATAAAAAAGAAAGAAAGAAAGAAAGAGAGAGAGAGAGGGAGGGAGGGAGGGAGGGAGGGAGAGAGAGAGAGAGAGAGAGACAGAAAGAAAGAAAGAAAGAAAGAAAGAAAGAAAGAAAGAAAGAAAGAAAGAAACAAGAAAGAAATACCAATATCAATTACACAAAAATTTTGAGAAGTGTTCCTCCGAGTCAACATATACAAGCTCTGTTCCGAGGTGGCCAAGGTTGCATCTTTTTCTGACAGCCAAACTTGTTCATTTGTCAGAGTCTCCCCAGTGATATTGGTTTTGAAGGCATGAAGGAGTCATGTAGAACAGCTGAGAGGCTTGACACTGTGAGAGACCACTGGAGAAAGTGCTGTCAGAATGGCAATGGAAGTCCACAGATTGAAGAGACCATGTAGAAAGTTGAGGCTTTGCACTACCAAGAAGGCCCAGGAAAGGCTTTTGGTGACAGTCCCTCAGGAAGCCCTAGCATATGAAGATACCAGGTACAATGGGAAGACCAGCAGGAACAACAGCAACCCTGGAATAGGGCTGGTCTGAGTCTAGAAGGTAAGCTGTGTGTATTGCAGATGGCAGAGCCGAAGAAGTGATCCAGGCTCTTGATATAGACAGAAAATCCTGAGTGAATTCAGATACTGAACATTCGGTGATTTACACATTTTGAGTTTGATTTTGCTTTAAATGATTGTGACTATGCCCTGGTTCTTCCTTCTTCAAGTAAGCAAGTATTTAACTTATTATTATTATTATTATTATTTTTTACTTCGTAGGAGCCCTCTGCTGAGAGACTTTCAATTTTAAAAGTCTTTGAGGTTTTTTTTTAAGAGACTGAATAAGTAGAAGGGGGAACAAAATACTCACTGGAGGAAATATGGAGACAAAGTGTTAAGCAAAGACTGAAAGAGAGGCCATCCAGAGATTGCCTCACATTGGAATCCATCCCATATACAATCACCAAACCCAAACACTATTGTGAATGCCGGGAAGTGCTTGCTGACAGGAGCCTGTTGTAGCTGCCCCCTGAGAGGCTCTGTAAGTGCCTGACAAATACAGAGGTGGATGATCAAATGCAACCATTGGACTGAGAACAGGGTGCCCAATGGTGGAGTTCAGAGAAAGGACTGAAGGAGCCGAAGGGTTAGCAATCCCATAGGAAGAACAACAGTATCAATCAATCAGACCCCACAGAGCTCCCAGGGACTAAACTACGAATCAAAGACCACACACGGAGGGATTCACGACTCCAGCCTCATATGTAGCAGAGAGTGGCCTTGTTGGGCATCAATGGGAGTAGAGGCCCTTGGTCCTGTGAAGGCTTGATGCTCCTGTGTAAGGGAATGCCAGAGTGGGGAGGAGGGAGTAGGTGGGGAAGCACCTTCATTGAAGCAGGGGGAGAGGGATAGAATAGGGGGGTTGTGGAGGGGAAACTGAGAAAACAGATAACATTTGAAATGTAATTAAAGTATCCAATTTATTAAAAAAAAAGAAAGAAAGAAAGGAAGGAAGGAAGGAAGGAAGGAAAGAAAGAAAAGGTCTCCACAAGATTAGGCTATCCACAAGTAGTAGGGCACGTTCTTAATTGCTGATTGATGAAGGAGGGCCCAGTCCACAGTAGGTGTTGCCATGTGTTTGTATAAGAGAACAGGTTGAGTCCATGACATTTGCACTGGCTATTTCTACCCCTCCAAAAACAGGAATAATAACTGGAGCCCATTTAACCCTAGCTAGCACTGAGCCAGGCTCTTTTGGAAGTGAATGCTAATGTAGCTAGAGACCCACAATTTTTTAGTTTGGGGAGTAAGAGACTGGAGAGAAAGCTATGTTCTAAATGACACAATTATATCACATCTCTTGCCCTTGTTCAAAGTCCATTATGGAAGAAGGAGAAAAAACCTTGTGAGAACAAGAGGAGGTAGACTTTGCAGGCATACAGTATTTGCCTAATGTGGCAGGGATGTTGTACCTGTGATCTCAATGACTGCTACTCTATGCGTTAAACCTGCATAAATTCAAGCCAGCCAATATTCCTACAAAAATTGTGAGAGGGAATGAGACTTGCCATGCTTAGCTGAGTAGCTATTGACAACTGATTACTCCTAGAGGAAATAGAATGTTGCCTCCTTTGGTGATGCTGGCCTGATATGCTACCCTTGTTCCGGAGAGCAGTGTTTCTCAACCTTTGGGTCAAGACCTTTTTGGGGGTAGCGTATCAGATGTCCTCCTGTATATCCAATATTCATAGCAATAGCAAAACTATAAGTATAAACTATCAATGAAACAATTTTACGGTTGGGGTGAGCATGAAAAGAGGAACTGCATTAAAGTGTTGCAGCATTAGGAAAGTTAGGAATTACTGCCCTAGACAGTCCTATACTCATATACTTATAGGTAGCACTGAGTGGGCTAGGTGAGTTTAAATAAAAAGTTCATGAGGTTGGAAAGGAAAAGTAGTAGTGGTTGTGGAGGGTAAGAGATGAAATGGAAGGGAGAGATAAGGAAATGGATTTAATCAATATATTCATGTATGAAAAATCTATAACAATAAAAATACTTAAGGAATTGAATAAATAATTGGAGATGTTTTCTTAATGTTTGAAAATTAACCTTGATATCCCTATATTTTATTTACCATCAGGCAAATAAAACTGGAGTCCAAATCAGGCTCTAACATATGCTTGACATTGGGATCAGTATGACACATTAAAAATCCATTTTCAGACTTATGATACTAAAGATGAAAGTTGTGACTGAAGGCAGACTTTAAAATATTAGTTTGTGACATGTAATAGATTTTTCTATGTTCATAGCCACAGAAAAGAAAGAAAGGCATAATGACTCTAAATGGAGACAACCTAAATTTCACATTAGGGACGGCTTTTATAGGATATTCTATGATTGCATGAAGACCACTGATTCCATAAAGGCTGCTACTTTATAGTAACAATTACACCTATTTAAATCAAAGGGAATTTGATAATGTAGCAAAGGGATTGAATTGAGCCCTGAGTAATTAATTAAAATGACAAATGCGTGTAAATGATGAACACAGACCATTGTAATTAGACACTCACCAGGTGTGGTAAATAGCCTGTTTTCTACTTTCAAAATTGCTTTTAGCCAAATGGCAATATGATTTTCCAGTGCTCATTTGAAATCCTGATTCTCTGCAGACGATGAGTGATCTGGTTACAGTTCCTCTTAGAAGAGTGCATATTCATGTGAAGATACACAGAGATGATCTATAAGGGCTACAGATAATTATAACTGACTATAAGGACTACAGATAATTATTACTCTCTGCTGGAGGTAAGGCAGTGAATGGCATCACTCACTTATAGTTGAGAAAATACTGTAATTCAAATTTTGCTTTTAGAAAACAAGGTTAGGTAAAATATATTTATACCTTTACTTTTGATAAGTTTTTGTATATTAATTTTAGTTTCTTATCTTTAAAACAACCAAGATATTTTTAAAAATATGTTTGGTAATTTTTACAAAATGGGAGTCATAATTATTATTAATTATGATTGCACCCACTGAGATCTCATCCTTTAAAATCCAAGTTTATTAGAAGATTAAATTTAGTGTACTAGCTTTAGTTAATGAATGCAACTTCTAATTTTTAGGATTTGTCCATTAGGGAGACAATTGTTTTCACGTACTTCCTTATGTTAAAAAATATTTTCTGAATATTGATAGATTTAGAGATTAAAGAAATGACTAGCATAAATGACTTTGCCATTAATATTTAAAAAAAAAGTGAAGATAAAATGTCTGCAGACATTACAAACTAACGGTTCATCCTAGGAAGTAGCGAAGTGTCCTAGTGGTTCCTGCCTACAGCCCCTGCAGATTGACAAATGAGCTCTTGTTAGGATACCCATTGGTAATTTAAAATAATGCATAAAGCTCTTCTCTAGAAGGTTTCATAGCTTCCTGCCCCTAAGTAGCTTTCGATATGCCTGTAAATCTAGCTGTGTAAGAGATATATTCAAGAGAATCACAAGTTCACAGCATGCCTGGTCTAGAGTGTAATATGAAGTCCATGCTGGGCAAATTAGTGAAAACTTGTCTTAAGATAAAAAATAAAAGGAGGGCTAATGATCTAGCTTAAGGGTACAGAGGTTGCACAACAGGGTAAGGTTCAGTCCTCTCTATCCCTCCAATAACCAGTTTAAAATATTTGTTTGGATTCACAGAACCAATAATCAGAATTACAGCTAAGATTCAAACACAGATATTTGTAGTCCTGTGCTATTCCTCAAGTATACAAATCTTTAGGTGCATTCATCTATTTGTACATATGTATAAAATCTGCTTATGTCATTCACAAACATAATTAGATAAAAGACTCTTATGGGATGTTGCCAAGGTGACTAATTCCTCTTTATCTGTGTTGGACTTTCCCAGAAGCTAATAAATTTCAGTAATATTATCTTCTGGAATTGAGTCTTTCACATACAAAAGACTGGCATATTTGACTAATGAGGAAATATTTTTTGGGCAAATAGTATTCTATCTATAGTTAGAATAAAGCAACACTTTGGCTTATTTGGACATACTGGGTAAAGAATTATCTGGGCCACTCATTAACTGCACAAAAACTCGTAAAAATCGATGAGACAAAAGATGCTGGTATTTAATTTTCTTGTAGGCCAAACAATGTTAATGTCTAGGGACAAAGCTGAGAGAAAGCTTCCATTTGTTTCATATTAACTACTCTGGAGTGCTTATGCATGTTGAAATTTGTGATATATCAGCTGTCAATGAGGGAATCCCTTTTTTCCTCATATGTGGTTGGAGGTCAATGACCATAGGATTTGTTACTGATATACAAATGGTAATAGCATTAATAAGTGTCAAAATGTTTAGAAATATTCTGTGCATCATCTATTTGGTTCTCATAATTAAACAATATTATACTATATTTTGTTTAGTTTGATATTAAGAGAAAAAAATTACTGTAAATTAAAGAGTATGGATTTGATTTTCACTGAACTCTGCACAAATCACTATGGTAAAATTATGAAAAAGAATATCTAGGCATACAACCCCCCAAACCCCAGAGGAGGCTAGACACCCAGGAGTTCTAACACATCTAGGAGTGTAGTTGAGTAGGCTGCAAACCACACCCCCAAACAGGGAGTAATTTGGGACCCCCAGGGACCCAGGTACTCCCTCAAGGCCAGTGGGGTGGGACCCTTCCAGTCTGCACCTTGCCCTAATGCTTCATCTCTGCACCCAATCCCCCAAAACCCACAGGAAGCTGGACTGCCAAGAGCTTTAAAACACAGAAACATAGGATAATAGGATCATAGGATCTCAGGATCTTGGGTACACCAGGATTTCAGGATCCCAGAAGCAGCCTGACTCCTGGGAGCTAAAAAATCCAGAATTTCAGGATCACAGGATCACAGAGACAGCTGGATTTTGAAGAGTTCAGACACAACCAAGATAACAGGACAGACAGGCTCCAGTTAGAGAGAGATAGTGAGTGAAGGTAGCAATAGAAATAACCAGATGGTGAAAGGCACACACAAAAACATAGGCAACAGAAAGCAAGGTTACTTGGAATCATCAAAACATAATTATCCCACTATAGCAAGTCCTGAATACCCCACGACACCAGAAAAACAAGATTCAGATTTAAAATAACTTCTCATGATGATAATAGAAGACTTTAAGAAGGTCATAAATAATTCCCTTAAAGAAATACAGGAGAACACATGTAAACAGTTAGAAGTGCTTAAAGAGGAAACACAAAAATCCCTTAAAGAATTACAAGGAAACACAACCAAAAAGATGAAGGAATCGAACAAAATGATTTATGACATAAAAATGAAAGTAGAAACAATACAGAAATCACAAAGGGAGACTACCCAGGAGATAGAAAATCTAGGGAAGAGATCAGGAGTCATGGATACAAGCATCACCAACAGTATCCAGAGATAGAAGAGAGAATCTCCAGTGCAGAAGATACCATAGAAAACAATGACACAACTGTCAAAGAAAATGCAAAATGCAAAAACACTCCAAACCCAAAATATCCAGGATATCCAAGACACAATGAGAAGACCAAACCTAAGGAAAATAGGTATAGAATAAAGCAAAGATTCCCAACTTGAAGAGCCAATAAATATCTTCAACAAAATTACAGAAGAAAACTTCCATAACCTAAAGAAAGAGATGCCTATGAACATACAAGAAACCTATAGAACTCCAAATAGGCTAGATCAAAAAAGAAATTCCTCCTGTCACATAATAATCAAAACACCAAATGCACAAAACAAAGAATATTAAAAGCAGTAAGGGAAAAAGATCAAGTAACTTATAAAGGCAGACCTATCAGAATTACATCATACTTCTCACCAGAGACTATAAAAGCCAGAAGATCCTGGACAAATGTCATACAGACCCTAAGAGAATACAAATGCCAGTCCAGACTACTATACCCAGCAAAACTCTCAATTATCATAAATGGAGAAACCAAGATATTCCACAACAAAACCAAATTTACACAATGTCTTTCCAGAAATCCAGCCCTACAAAGGATAATAGAGGGAAACTACCAACACAAGAAGGGAAATTATACCCTACAAAAAGCAAGAAAGTACTCTTCTTCCAACAAACCCAAAGGAAGATAGCCACACAAACATAACTCCACCTCTAATAACAAAAATAACAGGAAGCAACGATTACGTCTCCTTAATATATCTTAACATCAATGGACTCAATTTCCCAATAAAAAGACATAGACTAAGGGACTGCATACGTAAACAGGACCCAACATTTTGCTGTATACAGGAAATGTACCTCAGTGACAAAGACAGACACTACCTCAGAATAAAAAGCTGGAAAACAATTTTCCAAGCAAATGGTCCCAATAAACAAGCTGGAGTAGCCATTCTATTACAGAATAAAATTGACTTTCAACCAGAAGTTATCAAGAAAGATAAGGATTGACACTTCATACTCATCAAAGGAAATATCATCCAAGAGAAATTCTCAATTCTGAACATTTATGCACCAAATGCAAGGGTGCATTCATAAAAGAAACTATACTAAAGCTCAAAGCATACATTGCACCTCACACAAAAATAGTGGGGGACTTCAAAGCTCACTCTTATCATTGGCAAGATCATAGAAACAGAAACTAAACAGAGACATGGTAAAACTAAGAGAAGTTATAAGCCAAATGGATTTAGCTGATATTTATAGAACATTTCATCCAAAACAAAAGAATATACCTTCTTCTTAGCACCTCATTGTACTTTCTCCAAAACTGACCATATAATTGGTCACAAAACAGGCCACAACAGATACAAGAAAATATAAATAATCCCATGCATCCTATCAGATCACCACAGATTAAAGCTGGACTTCAATAATGATAAAATCAAGGGAAAGCCCACATACACATGGAAACTAAACAATGTTCTACTCAATGATAACTTGGTCAGGGAATAAATAAAGAAATTAAATACTTTTTAGAATTTAATAAAAATGAGGATATATCGTACCAAAACTTATGGGAAACAATGAAAGCAGTGTTAAGAGGAAAACTCATAGCTCTAAAAGTGCCTACAAAAAGAAACTGGAGAGAGCACACACTAGCAGTTTGACAGCACACCTGAAAGCTCTACAAAAAGAAGCAAATGCACCCAAGAGGATCAGACTGCAGGAAGTAATCAAACTCAGGGATGAAATCAACCAAGTAAAAACAAAAAGAACTATACTAAGGATCAGCAAAACCAGGAGCTGTTTCTTTGAGAAAATCAGCAAGACAAATAAACTCTGTCCAGAGGGCACAAAGACAGTATCCAAATTAATAAAATCAGAACTGAAAATGGAGATATAACAACAGAAACTGAGGAAACTCAAAAAAAAAAAAAACAAAAAAACATCAGATCCTACTACAGAAGCCTATACTCAACAAAACTGGAAAATCTGGAAGAAATGGACAGTTTTCTAGACTGATACCAGAAACCAATGTTAAATCAGGAGCAAATAAATTATCTAAATAGTTCTATCATCCCTCGAGAAATAGCAGCAGTCTGGTTAACTTCTCGTTAAAAGTCTTCCTACCAAAAAAAGTCCAGGAACAGATAGTTTTAGTGCAGAATTCTATCAGACCTTCCAAGAAGACGTAATACCAATTCTCTATAAACTATTTCACAAAATAGAAACAGAAGGAACACTACCCAATTTTTTCTATGAAGCCACAATTATACTCATACCTAATCCACACAAAGACACAACAATAGAAGAGAAGATCTTTATGAATATTGATGCAAAAATACTCAATAAAATTCATGCAAGCAGAATCTAAGAACACATCAAGCAATCATCCACCATGATCAAGTAGGCTTTAATCCCAGGAAATGGGATTAAATGCAGAGATGGTTCAATATATGGAAATCCATCAATGTGATCTACTACATAAACAAACTCAAATTTAAAAAGCACATGATCTTCTCACTAGATGCTGAGAATTTGACAAAATTCAACACACCTTCATCGTAAAAGTCTTGGAAAGAAGAGAAATCCAAGGTCCATATATAAACATAGCAAAAGCAATATACAGTAAAGCAATAGCCAACATCAAACTAAATGCAGAGAAACTTGAAGCAATTCCACTAAAACCAGGGACTAGACAAGGCTGTGCACTCTCTCCCTATCTATTCAATATAGAACTCTAAGACCTAGCCAGAACAATTAGACAACAAAAGGAGATCAAAGGGATACAAATTGGAAAGGAAGAAGTCAAAATATCACTATTTGCAGATGATATGATAGTACACTTAAGTGACCCCAAAACTTCCACCAGAGAACTCCTAACCCTGACTAAACAACTTCAACAAAGTAGCTCAATATAAAATTAACTCGAATGAAATCTGTAGCCTTCTTCTACTTAAAGAATAAGCAGGCTGAGAAAGAAATTAGGGAATCGGCACCCTTCACAATAATCACAAATAATATAAAATATTTTGGTGTGAATCTAACCAAGCAATTGACAGAACTTCAAGTCTCCAAAGAAAGAAATCGAAGAAGATCTCAGAATATGGAAAGATCTCTCATGCTCATGGATTGGCAGGATTGATATAGTAAAAATGTCCTACTTGCCAAGAGCAATCTACAGATTTAATGCAATCCCAATCAAAATTCCAAACTCAATTCTTCACAGAGATGGAAAGAGCAATTCTCAAATTCATTTGGAATAACAAAAAACCCAGAATAGGGAAAACTATTCTCAACGATAAAATAACATCTGAAGGGGATCACCATGCCTAACCTCAAGCTGTACTACAGAGCAGTAGTGATAAAAACTGCATGATATTGGCACAGAGACAGAAAAGAAGATCACTGGAATAGAATCAAAGACCAAATATGAGCCAACATCAGTCACTTGACCTTTGACAAAGGAGCTAAAAACATTAATGGAAAAAAAGACAGCATTTTCAACAGGTGGTGCTGGAAGTCAGCATGTAAGAAAATGCAAATAGATACATACTTATCTCCTTGTTCAAAACTCAAGTCCAAGTAGATCAAGGACCTCCATATAAAATTGAACACACAGAAACTAATAAAAGAAAATGTGGGGAACAGTCTCCAACACATGGGCACAAGGGAAAAGTTCCTGAACAGAACACCAATGGCTTATGCTCTAAGATCAAGAATTGACAAATGAGACCTCATAAAATTACAAATGTTCTGTAAGGCAAGGGACCCTGTCAATAGGTCAAAACGGCAACCAACAGATTGGGAAAAGATCTTTACCAATTCTATATCTGATAGAGGGCTAACATCCAAAATTTACAAAGAATGCAAGAAATTAGACTCCAGACAATCAAATAACCCTATTAAAAATGGGGTACAGATCTCAACAAAGAATTTTCAACTGAGGAAACTCAAATGGCCTAGAAGCACCTAAAGAAATGTTCAGCATCCTTAGTCACCAGGAAAATGCAAATCAAACAACCCTGAGATTCCACATCATACCAGTCAGAATGGCTAAGATCAAAAACTCAGGTGATAATAAATGCTGACTAGGATGTGGAGAAAGAAGAAAACTCCTCCATTATTGCTGGGATTGTAAGTTGATACAACTATTCTGCAAATCAGTCTGGTGGTTCCTCAGAAAATTGAACATAGTATTACCTGTGGATTCAGCAGTACCACTCCTGAGCATAAACCCAGAATATGCTCCAACATATAACAAGGATACATCCTTCACTATATTCATAGCAGCCTTATTTATAGTAGCTAGAAGCTAGGAAGAACCCAGATGTCCTTCAACAGAGGAATGGATACAGAATATATGGTACATTTACACAATGGAGTATTATTCAGCTATTGAAAACATTGAATTCATGAAATTCTTTAGGCAAATGGATGGAACTAGAAAATATCCTGAGTGAGGTAACCCAATCACAAAAGAACACACATGGTATGCACTCACTGATAAGTGGATATTAGCCCCAAATCTCACAATACCCAAGACAACTCACAAACCACATGAAGCCCAAGAAAAAGAAAGACCAAAGTATGGGTGCTTCGGTCCTTCTTAGAAGGAGGAACAAAATACTCACAGGAGCAAAGATGAGACAATATGTGGGGCAGAAACTGAAGGGGAGACCAACCAGAGATCGTTCTTCCTGGAGATCCCTCCTGGATGCAATCACCATATGTAAACACTGCTGTGGATGTCAGGAAGTGCATGCTGACAGAAGCCTGATATACTTGTCTCCTGAGAGGCACTGCCAGAGCCTGACATATACAGTATTGGATGCTTCCAGCTAACCATCAAACTGATCACAGGGTTCCCAGTGGAGAAGTTAGAGAGAAGACTGAAGGAGTTAAGGGGCTTGCAGCCCCATGGTGAGAGTGAATATACCAACCAACCAGAGCTTCCAGGGTCTAAACAGCTAACCTGGGAATACACATGGAGGGACCAATGTCTTTACCTGTATATGTAGAGGAGGATGGGCTTTTTGGGCATCAGTGAGAGAGGAAAGCCTGGATCCCTTGAAGGCTTGATGCCACAGAAGGGGGGAATTAGAGGGAAGGGAGGTAGGAGTAGGTGGAAGGGTGGGGGCACATCCTCATAGAAATGGGAGGATGAGTTAAGGGGTTTATAGGGGTGGGGGAATGGGGAAAGAAGATAACATCTGAAATGTAGATATATAAATTACCCAATAACCAACCAACCAAACAAACAAAAAATAAAACAGATAATGAAACTGCCTATCACAGTTGAACATTTGAGACTTTGTAGCAGCAATTTAATATTACCCATATTACGGGGATTCCTCTTAATTGTCAAGGACAAGAGACTATGGAATGGGCTCATGGAACTTTAAAACAATATCTTCATAAAATTAAAAAGGGGGAGATGTATCCCTGTACACAACAAATTTATTTAAATCATGTTCTTTATATTTTTAATTTTAATCTTTTTTTTTTTTTTAAATTTGGATGCCAAGGAACTTTCTGCTGAGTGTCTTTGGCACTCTACAACTAGGCATACTTATGCATAGGTGAAAGGGAAGGATCTACTTACTGGCAAAAGACATGATTCTGATCAGGTATTAAATATGGTGAGAAGGGCATGTTTGTGTTTTTTCAGCAGGATCCTGAAGGAGCATGGTGGCTTCCAGAGTGATGGGTGAGACATGCTGATGCTGGGACAAAGAATGATTCTGACCTGTGAGCTTGCTGAGTGCCCAGACAATGGTGACTGGGAAGCTGTATTGAAAATATATACCCAACTTACCTTTGCTTACCTATATATTCCAGATGGGGCCTTGCTTCACGTTTTTAGATCCTGTGGAACAGAGAATCAAAAAGAGAAGTTATAATGACTCTTGTGTTGTTACTAATTGTGACCAGGTTTTTGGACTCAATCATGGACTAATCTAGAAATCAATCTAGTATTGGAAATAACAGTCTTCATTTGGAAGTGTGGTTCTAGACATTTTCAGAGACATATTTAGAAGTCAGCTGCAGTTCTCTATGATGTTATGTTAGCAAGAGATAAAGGTGGGTTAGGATCTATATTTCAAACAGATGTTAGCAGATGTGTTAAGGCTCTTGTATTTGTCAAGTTAAAAATACTTTTGTTTCTTTTACAGTATTTCATGACAGTTGCATTGATTGTGTACATTCTAATTGTCTTTGTGTTTTGAAATCTGGCATGTCAGTTATGGAGGTCTATCAACCAGTTTTTGTTTTAGTGCCCTGAGTATCACAGAACATTGGTATTCCAAAAATAGTTTGCAAGTACTGGAATAAATGAGTCAGGCTTTAAGCAGAAGCAATAGGGTAGTGGGCTTGATTGTTGCTGGTATGACAGCTTTAATTACATTAATTGCTAGCACCACTGCTTCTGCAATTGCTGTGACACAAGAAGTTAAGACAGGTTCTTTTGTTAATCATTTAGCAGAAAATGTTAGTAATGTGTTGAATATACAAGAGGATTTACCTAGACATTTGGAAGAATGAATTGATGTTCTTTATACTATTCAAATTATTGGAAAGAGGCTCAGAATTTAAGGGTAAGAATCCATCTAGAGTGTCATGCCAAACACCAATGGATTCATGTTAGTTCTAAAATTTACAGTGGTAGTCATTATAATTAGGAAGAAGTTTAAAGACACTTGCAGTGTATTTGGCATAATTCTAACACATCTCTGGATGTTTTAACTTTGTATAGTGAGCTTATGAATATCAAGAATGCTGCTCTGCTGAGCATTGATGCAGATAAAATTACCCATGGCCTCAGGTCAGTATTTCTGTTTCAGTCAAGCTTCAAGAATGGCATATATAGCTTGATCGTTCTAGCCCTTTATGTCCTGGGAATAATTTTATTCCTGCTCATTGTGTTAAAGCTTGTCTTTAACAACATCAACATGTTGGCTGCCAAAACACATGGCTTGAACCTGAAAATGGACGCCCAGATAGAGTTATTAAATTAATAGGCTGGGAAGACAAGGATGGGTAAGATTCTGCTCGGAGCCTTACCAACCTAAGACAGAAGTGCATTGCTTTGGATAATGCATATTCTAAGATGGGTGAGGAAGACATTTCTGTCAGAAAGTCCTAAGACAGGCTCAGTCTTGTTAATGAAATACAAAAAGGAGAGAGGCAGAGAGCCTTTGGAGCTGCTTGGAAAGACTCTGACATGGGTCAAGGTCAAGGAAATGGGCTGCTTGGCAGGAATATGACATTGGCCAAGGACAAGGAAGTAGGCTTCAGGGAAGAGTCTGACATTAGGCTAGAATAAAGAAATAATTTCAGGCAGGAATCTAAATATTAGGCTAGAACAAAAAATAATTTCAGACAGGAATCTAAATTTTAATCTAGATCAAGGAATTAGGCTTCAGACATGAAAATGACTTTAGGCTAGGATAGGGAAGTAGGCTCAAATATTTTGGTCATCCTAATAAGCTCTTAGAAACAGTGATCACAGGAGTGTTTATGTAATTGGGTTTAATGCCTTGCTTGTTCTTTGATTATTTGTGTTTATTGTCTTGCTTGTTCCTTTACTATTTGTATCTATTGTATTGCTAGACTCTCAACCTAGAACTGAGCTTAATACATGCATGTAATTAAAATGGTATGAAAGCAAAAAGAAGGCATGGGGATGGGATAGTGGGTTCTAGGGAGGGGAAATAGGAAAAGCAGTTGACATCTGAAGTGTAAATAAATAAAATATCCAATAAGAAATATAGAAAAAAATCAGCAAAAAAAAAAAAAGGAAAGAAAAAGAATATCTCATTAGTATGTGGTTTCTTAAGACCACAGTTATGTCCTGTCTATGAAAGGTATTTCTTTTAAGTCTCATTTGATTTTGCTATGCTCTATTTTGGGAGCAGAGATTACTTGCTTCACATTTAATGAAATCACAAATGAAAGGGAATATACTCTTGTTGAATTAACTAATATATCTGTTTACTACCTAGACTAGTACTTGGGCGGTTTATTTACTACTTCTGATATTTTACAACTAACTGACTATATTTGCTTGTCCTTGCTCTTTGTCTATACCTTCACCCACAGCAGACTTAGTCATTGAGTTTTGATTTAGGATCATTGTTAGAATATTTAATATTTAAACTACTGAGAACTAATTTACAAGTCTTCCTAAAAAACAATGAAGTTAAATACAGATAGCTCTTCCTACTTTCATGTAACAGAGCCCTACTGGCTATTACTCTGGAATGCTTATGCACACTCCCCACAAGACCATGAGGAAAGGTATTTTTGAAAAATGTTCCCCATTGAAGCTGCCATTAGTTCTAAGTGAAGATGCATAGAGAAATGAGTTCAAAGATATTACTGGATAAGTATAACTGGCCTGCTTAGGAACACTTTTCAAAAAACATGTTTCCAAGTGTTAAGTAGCTACAAACACATTTTCGTGATTCAATGGCCAAGCAAGGACAAATTCCAAGGAGGAGAAATTTAAAATAAGAGAGATTTGACAAAGGATTATTTAGTAATATGAACCATCAGTATTTGCTTTCTCCAAAGTGAAGATCCACCACTCTCTAATACATCACTGTGAACTATCTTGGAGATCCTGAGTGCTGTATAACAGAACCATTGATGTCCCAAATCCAATCTAATTTATATCAGGAATATACTTCTAATTTTTACAGAAAAACAAAACAACAACAACAGCAAAGTAACAATAAAATAAAGGAAGAAAGATATAATTTGAACCTATATTATTTCCAAAAACTTTTACTTTTTTTCAATGTTTATTTCTACAAATGACTCATTTTCTTCTTACTATAAACATTTTTTGAGTAATCTCTCAGTTTCTACCTGCAGGAGGTCATGCTTTCAAGGATAGTGAGCATGACTTATTTATTTTAACAACTCCCAAGCCGGCCTTAATTACTGTCCCATTTAAGAATTTCAACTCTTAACTGAGAAGTGACACAGTAAGTCAGAAGCACTTGCTGTGAGTTTTTTAGAAGACAGTTTAGTTTGATAATTGAAGGTGATTGAGTTAAAGGTGAATAAAAGATTACAGAAAGGAGAAAACATCCTAAAGCCACAGATTCTGAGTTCTGTGGGCGTCAGGCTACATGATCCTAGCACACAAGTTTACATTCCTGCTATGCAGAAGGGTATAGAGCTATGACTGTAGGCACAGAAGATATGTTGATTACTTTGTTCATTGAGTACTTTTTAAAGTTTTCTCTTTAGTTATTACAGATTTTGAATTCCTTATCAGAAGTATAATTTTTGTTTTATCTACAATGTGACATATGCTTTTGTATCTAAAATTAAAATTCTCATTTTTTTCCATATGTCTTACATCCATAAGCTGGAGGTTATTACTCATGAAGTATGTTAAACACTTGGGTACATTAAGCAGCGCTTTGTAGGGAGCAGTTTTCCTATTGGAAAAATATTTCTCTAAAAGACTGCAAATTTTGAGTTTTTAGATCATGGATATCCTAATATCTTAATTCATAGCTATTACTTCCTTGCCTTGACTTTCTCTACTCTTCTAATTACTTAAAAGCCTTGGGGCCACAGACTGACAAGTAAGTAGCATTGCTTACTTGCTGATTATAGAGGAACAACTTGGACCTTTTTTTTTTATGTTTAATCACGCAGTCGTTTTACCTCACCTGTGCTACCCGCTTCTATGGGTCTCATGTAATTAAGACCACCCAGGCCTTCAGCCCCTGCCTGGTCCCTGGGACTGGAGCAGACACAGAGTTGGTCTGCTCCTGTCCTGTGGAGAAACTGAATCCTGAGTCATCCAGGA
>NW_021620984.1:1979296-1988556 GCF_004785775.1 Grammomys surdaster
GCCCCAGAAATACATCTGGGAGCCAGGGACATCTAGGGCACAGCAGCTACCCAAACCCTGCCCCTCCGGAATTCCACTTCCCTTCCGCCCCTGCCTGGTCCCTGGGACTGGAGCAGACACAGAGTAGGTCTGCTCCTGTCCTGTGGAGAAACTGAATCCTGAGTCATCGAGAAGTCACTACACTCAGAGCAGCTGAAACTGAATTCTGAGTCATCAGGGACCCACTGCACTCAGAGCAGCTGGAGCCACTGCACTCAGAGCAGCTGACACAGAGTTGGTCTGCTCCTGTCCTGTGGAGAAACTGAATCCTGAGTCATCTAGGAGCCACTGCACTCAGAGCAGCTGAAACTGAATCCTGAGTCATCGAGAACCCACTGCACTCAGAGCAGCCGAGGAGCCACTGCACTCAGAACAGAAGGATTACCAGATCCAAGAGGTGGCCTGAGTCCCAGGAGTTCTTCCACCCGGGAGATTAGGGGCATAAGACCACAGAGACCTCTGGACTCCGAGGAGCTCTGCAATAAGCAAGATAACTGGAAATACAGATTCCAATCTTACACAGAGAGGGCAGGTACCACTAGAGTTACCCAGATGGCGAAAGGCAAGCGCAAGAACATAAGCAACAGAAACCAAAGTTTCTTGGCATCATCAGTGCCCAGTTCTCCCAATATAGCAAGCCCTGAACACCCCTTCACACCTGAAAAGCAGGATTCAGAATTAAAATCACTTCTCATGATGATGATAGAGGATTATAAGAAGGAATTAAGTAACTCCCTTAAAGAAATACGGGAGAGTACAAGTAAACAGATAGAAGCCCTTAAAGAGGAATCACAGAAATCCCTTAAAGAAATGCAAGAAAACACAAAGAAGGAATTAAACAAAAACATTCAGGATCTGAAACTGGAAATAGAAACAATAAAGAAAGTTCAAAGGGAGACAACCATGGAGATAGAAAACCTAAGAAAGAGATCAGGAGTCACAGATGCAAGCATCACCAACCGAATACAAGAGATAGAAGAGAGAATCTCAAATGCAGAAGATACGGTGGAAAATATTGACACAGTTGTCAAAGAAAATGAAAAAAGCAAAAAACTCCTAACTCAAAACATCCAGGAAATTCAGGACACAATGAGAAGACCAAACCTAAGGATAATAGGTATAGATGAGAATGAAGATTCCCAACTTAAAGGGCCAGTAAATATCTTCAACAAAATCATTGAGGAAAATTTCCCTAACCTAAAGAACAAGATGCCCATAAACATACAAGAAGCCTACAGAACACCAAATAGACTAGACCAGAAAAGAAATACCTCCCGTCACATAATAATCAAAACATCAGATGCACAAAACAAAGAAAAAATACTAAAAGCAGTAAGGGAAAAAGGTCAAGTAACATATAAAGGCAGACCTATAAGAATTACACCAGACTTCTCACCAGAGACTATAAAAGCCAGAAGAGCCTGGACGGACATCATACAGACCCTAAGAGAACACAATTGCCAGCCCAGATTACTATACCCAGCAAAACTCTCAATCAATATAGATGGTGAAACCAAGATATTCCATGACAAAACCAAATTTGCACAATATCTTCCCACAAACCCAGCACTTCAAAGGATAATGGATGGAAAACGCCAACACAAGGAGGGAAACTACAACCTAGAAAAAGCAAGGAAGTAATCTTCCAACAACCCCAAAAGAAGATAACTATACAAACATAACTTTACCTCTAATAACAAAAATAACAGGAAGCCACAATCATTTTTCCTTAATATCTCTTAACATCAATGGTCTCAATTCCCCAATAAAAAGACGCAGACTAGCAGACTGGATACACAAACAAGACCCAGAATTTTGCTGCATACAAGAAACACACCTCAGTGACAAAGACAGACACTACCTCAGAATAAAAGGGTGGAAAAAAATTTTCCAAGCCAATGGTCCCAAGAAACAAGCTGGAGTAGCCATTCTAATATCAAATAAAATCGACTTCCATCCAAAATTAATCAAAAAAGATAAGGAAGGACACTTCATACTCATCAAAGGAAAAAGCTACCAAGGTGAACTCTCAATTCTGAACATCTATGCCCCAAATGCAAGGGCACCTACATACATAAAAGAAACTTTACTAAAGCTCAAAACACACATTACACCTCACACAATAATAGTGGGGGATTTCAACACCCCACTCTCAGCAATGGACAGATCATGGAAACAGAAACTAAACCGAGACACTTTGACATTAACAGAAGTTATGAACCGAATGGACTTAACAGACATCTATAGAACATTTCATCCTAAAACAAAAGAATATACCTTTTTCTCAGCACCTCATGGTACCTTCTCCAAAATAGACCATATAATTGGTCACAAAACAAGCCTCTACAGATACAAAAAGATTGAAATAATCCCTTGCCTCTTATCAGATCACCATGGAATAAGACTGGTCTTTAATAATGACAAAACCAATGGAAAACCCATGTGCACATGGAAACTGAACAACTCTCTACTCAATGATGACTTGGTCAAGGAAGAAATAAAGAAAGAAATTAAAGACTTTTTAGATTTCAATGAAAATGAGGACACATCATACCGAAACTTGTGGGACTCCATGAAGGCAGTGCTAAGAGGAAAACTCATAGCTCTAAGTGCCTACAAAAAGAAACTGGAAAGAGCACACACTAACAAGTTGACTGCACAACTAAAAGCCCTAGAACAAAAAGAAGCAAATACACCCAGGAGGAGTAGAAGGCAGGAAATAATCAAACTCAGGGCTGAAATCAACCAAATAGAAACTGAAAGAACAATACAAAATATCAATAAAACCAGGAGTTGGTTCTTTGAGAAAATCAACAAGATAGATAAACCGTTAGCCAGATTAACCAGAGGGCACAGAGAGAGTATCCAAATTAATAAAATCAGAACTGAAAAGGGAGACATAACAACAGAAACAGAAGAAATTAAAAAAATCATCAGATCCTACTACAAAGGCCTATACTCAACAAAACTGGAAAACCTGGATGAAATGGAAAATTTCCTAGACAGATACCAGGTACCAAAATTAAACCAGGAGCAGATAAACCATCTAAATAGTCCCATAACCCCTCAGGAAATAGCAGCAGTCATTAAAAGTCTCCCCACTAAAAAAAGCCCAGGACCAGATGGTTTTAGTGCTGAATTCTATCAGACCTTCAAGGAAGACCTAATACCAATTCTCTTCAAACTATTCCACAAAATAGAGACAGAAGGAACACTACCCAATTCGTTCTATGAAGCTACAATTACACTCATTCCCAAACCCCACAAGGACCCAACAAAGAAAGAGAACTTCAGACCAATCTCCCTTATGAACATCGATGCAAAAATACTCAATAAAATTCTAGCAAACCGAATCCAAGACCACATCAAAACAATCATCCATCATGATCAAGTAGGTTTTATCCCAGGAATGCAGGGATGGTTCAATATTCGGAAATCCATCAATGTAATCCACTATATAAACAAACTTAAAGAAAAAAACCATATGATCATCTCACTAGATGCTGAGAAAGCATTTGACAAAATTCAACATCCCTTCATGATAAAAGTCTTGGAAAGATCAGGAATTCAAGGCCCCTACCTAAACATAGTAAAAGCAATTTACAGCAAACCAGTAGCCAACATCAAGCTAAATGGAGAGAAACTTGAAGCAATCCCACTAAGATCAGGGACTAGACAAGGCTGCCCCCTCTCCCCCTACCTATTCAATATAGTACTGGAAGTCTTAGCTAGAGCAATTAGACAACAAAAAGAAGTCAAAGGGATACAAATAGGAAAGGAAGAAGTCAAAATATCGCTATTTGCAGATGATATGATAGTATACTTAAGTGACCCCCAAACTTCCACCAGAGAACTCCTAAACCTGATAAACAACTTCAGCAAAGTGGCTGGTTATAAAATCAACTCAAACAAATCAGTAGCCTTCCTCTACATGAAAGATAAACAGACTGAAAAAGAAATTAGGGAAATGACACCCTTCACAATAGTTGCAAATAATATAAAATACCTTGGTGTGAATCTAACCAAGCAAGTGAAAGACCTGTATGACAAGAACTTCAAGTCTCTGAAGAAAGAAATTGAAGAAGATCTCAGAAGATGGAAAGATCTCCCATGCTCATGGATTGGCAGGATTAATATAATAAAAATGGCCATCTTGCCAAAAGCAATCTACAGATTCAATGCAATCCCCATTAAAATCCCAACTCAATTCTTCACAGAGTTAGAAAAGGAAATTCTCAAATTCATATGGAATAACAAAAAACCTAGGATAGCGAAAACTATTCTCAACAATAAAAGAACTTCGGGAGGAATCACCATCCCTGACCTCAAGCTGTACTACAGAGCAATAGTGATAAAAACTACCTGGTATTGGTACAGAGACAGGCAGGAAGATCAATGGAATAGAATTGAAGACCCAGAAATGAACCCACACTCCTATGGTCACTTGATCTTTGACAAAGGAGCTAAAACTGTCCAGTGGAAAAAGGACAGCATTTTCAACAAATGGTGCTGGTTCAACTGGAGGACAACATGTAGAAGAATGAAAATTGATCCATTCTTATCCCCTTGTACAAAGCTCAAATCTAAGTGGATAAAGGACCTCCACATAAAACCAGATACACTGAAACTAATAGAAGAGAAGGTGGGGAAAAGCCTCGAATACTTGGGCACAGGGGAAAAGTTCCTGAACAGAACTCCAATGGCATATGCTCTAAGATCGAGAATTGACAAATGGGACTTCATAAAATTGCAAAGTTTCTGTAAGGCAAAGGACACTGTCAATAGGACAAAACGACAACCAACAAATTGGGAAAAGATCTTTACCAATCCTTCATCTGATAGAGGGCTGATATCCAATATATACAAAGAACTCAAGAAATTAGACTCCAGGCAACCAAATTACCCTATTAAAAAATGGGGTATAGAGCTTAACAAAGAATTTTCAACAGAAGAAACTCGAATGGCCGAGAAGCACCTAAAGAAATGCTCGGCATCCTTAGTCGTCAGGGAAATGCAAATCAAAACAACCCTGAGATTCCATCTCACACCAGTCAGAATGGCTAAGATTAAAAACTCAGGTGATAGTAGATGCTGGCGAGGGTGTGGAGAAAGAGGAACACTCCTCCATTGTTGGTGGGACTGCAAGATGGTGCAACCACTTTGGAAATCAGTGTGGCGGTTCCTCAGAAAATTGGACATAGCATTACCCGAGGATCCAGCTATACCACTCCTAGGCATATACCCAGAAGGTGCTCGAACATATAATAAGGACATATGCTCAACTATGTTCATAGCAGCCTTATTTATAATAGCCAGGAGCTGGAAAGAACCCAGATGTCCTTCAACTGAGGAATGGATTAAAAAAATGTGGTATATTTACACAATGGAGTATTACTCAGCTATTAAAAACAATGAATTTGAGAGGTTCCTAGGTAAATGGATGGAACTAGAAATTATCATACTGAGTGAGGTAAGCCAATCACAAAAGAACACACATGGTATTCACTCACTGATTATTGGATATTAGCCCAGAACCTTAAAATGCCCAAGATGCAACTCACAGGCCACATGAAGTCCATAAAGAAGGAAGACCAAGTGGGGGTGATTCGGTCCTTCTTAGAAGGAGCAACAAAATACTCAAGGGAGCAAATATGGAGACAAAGCGAGGGACAAAAACTGAAGGAGGGGCCGTCTGAAGACCGTTCCACCTGAGTATCCATCCCATGTGCAGTCACCAAAGGTAGATGCTGATGTGGAAGTCAGGAAGTGCATGCTGATAAGAGCCTGATATGGATGTCTCCTCAGAGGTCTTCAAGAGTCTGACATATTCAGAGGCAGATGCTCACAACTAGCCATTGAAGTGATTATGGGGTTCTCAATGGAGGAGTTAGAGTGAAGACTGAAGGAGCTGAAAGGATTGGTGGCCCCATGAGGAGAGCAACAATACCAACCAACCACAGCTCCCAGGGTCTAAACCACCAGCCTGGGAGCACTTATGGAGGGATCCAGGGCCTTAGCTGAATATATAAGAGTGGAGGGCCCTGCTGGGCACAGGTAGAAGATGAGATCCTTGACCTCATGAAGGCTGGACGCCCCAGGGGGTGGGAGTTTTGAGGGTGGGGAGGTGGGAGTGGGGGGGTAGATAGAGGTTACATCCACAAAGAAGAAGGAGGAGGTGTGAGGGGATTGGGGGTTCCTGGGTGGGTGGGGGATGGGGTAAGGGGACAACATATGAAATGTAAATAAAACATCCAATAAAAAAATTAAAAAAAAAAAAAAAAACCACCCAGGAATTATTTTAGTCTTACCTTTCTTTAATATTTAGTCCTTTACTTTAAACCAAAAATGATTTCATAAAAAAAATCCACAGAAGTTAATTATCTTTTAAATGTTACTTTCTGTTCACTTATTATACACAATAAACAGGTAATATATAGTGTTATGTGAATTTGCATATATGATCTCACATGTCCTATATTTTATCAGCAAAGTCTTTTATTTCCAACATTTTAAATTTCATTGTTTTCTAAATATACTGCATGTGGTATTTTTCCTTCCATTTCCATGTTTTAGGTATAATAATCTTGTACAGAAACTGATTCTTTGATCATATATACTCTGTATACATGTTTACCTTATGTAATCTTCCAAAATAAATTTTTATTTTGAAAAATCAAAAAATTATAAAATTCAAGCAAGACCTGATTTTAGTTCCCAGAGTTCTATATCTTGTTCCACAGGCAGCAGTAGGGGACTATCACACTGGGCATAGCTTGAGAACAGGAGACTTCAATGCCTCCCCACAGTATCACACTTCCTCCAGCAAAGCTATACCTACTCCAAAATCCCACACTTCCAGATAGTGTCATACGCTATGGTTGAAGCATTCAAACACATGAATCTGTGCGGACCATACCTGTTCAGACCACCACATTCCAGAACAGTTTTGACTCAAAGAAAATATCTCTATATGATTTGTAACTCTTAAACTTTGCTGTCCTTTCATCTTTCACACATTTTAATCAACTTAATACAAGATGGATGAGTGGATAAAATCACTCTTCACCATGCCTGATGACCTGAATTGAATCTCCAGAACTCATGTGAAATGTAAATGTTGTTTTTATTTCTTTAGATGGCAGATGAGATGAGAGTCATACCCAAGCTTTATAATAAATGACTTGGGCTGAGCCCAGAACATTTGTATCTAAATATCCCCAGGCCTATGCCTGGAAGCTTCTAGGCTTGTACAATCTAATCTTCTGCAAGCCTAGACCTTGAAGCCTCAGTTTCTAGCATCCACCTTCTAATCTAGGCCTACAATGATTACAGCATTTGAAAATTAGTGCTGAATAAATTCACCCTTTTCAGCTATTTCTGAACTCTGGCTAGTGGATTCAACACAACTCTTCTGGTTCAAATTTCCTCTCCAACCTGACTGATTCAAATTGTCTTCTCTTGGGTTCTCACTGAATTGCTCTGCTTGGAAAAAACTCTCTCTAAATTCCACAAACTAATCTGTATAGAAGTGCCTACTCCAAATTCAAAGGAACTGCACCAAACTATACAGTACTGATTTTATGAAGCCTACTGTATTCCTACACTGTACTCTACTACTATTGTAGGATACTGATTCAACTCCCAACTAACTGATAACCTGACAATTTGACTGTGACTCTGTTACTCTTAAATAGCTTCTCTTTTCTGTGCTGTTCTCCTGAGAATTGGATATATGTGATCTTTGACTCATTCTGTCAAATCTTTCTCTTATTAACCACTTTGTCTGCCCCGGAATTAGATGTCACTTTAGAATATGGCTGTTTTCTTCTGTAATTTTATCTTAAAGGTGTGTACTAAGGGCACATCTGTATTCCAGCCAAAGGAATTAAAAGTATGTGGCCTGCTATATTCCAGGTCGATACACAGAACTAGGAATTTATATGTAATCCCTTTTCATAGCAGCCATGTTGTTGGATTAAAATTCATCTACAGTAGAGGAAATAATAACTGATCTCCAAAAGATACATTAAACTCCATACTCACCCTATGGCATTTGTGTTTTCACACACACATAAGACAAAGAAATAAACTAACAAATAATTAAATTGATCTTTAAATAGTCAGGATTTACAGTTTCTCCATGAAAAGCTCTCTACAGATCCTTATACCTTTCTGCTCACTCTTGGACATATCAATTCATATATAACGCATGAGTCCACTCACAAATTATAATATATATAATAGTATATACATATTTTAAAATAAGTACTATGCATTAAAAAAGTTCAGAGTAAATAAAATTAAAATTTCTAAAGCACATATTTCAGTAGAAGCAATTACTGAATTATAATCATGTTCCATGTCAAACATTAAGAAAATGTGAGTGCAAACTTATTATACCAAGCCTATGAACCTATGAAATTTCATTCAATAACATCGTTAGGTAGCAAATGATGGCTCAAACCTGAAATAAATTCTTGCTCTCAAACCTGAAATAATAATAATAAATTCTCCCTTTCTGTCTCCCTCCCTCCCTCCCTCTCTCCCTCCCTCCCTCCCTCCCTCCCTCCCTCCCTCCCTCTCTCCTTCCCTCTCTTCTTCCCTCTTTCTCTCTTTCTCCCTCTTCCCCTCTCCCTCTCTCCTTCCCTCTCCCTCTCCCTTTTCCTCTCTCCCTCTCTCTCCCTCTCCCTCCCTCCCCTACTCTCTCCAGGGTCTCTCATTGGTTTATAGCTCACCAAATGAGCTAAGTTGTTTCTGTACGGCCTGTCTATGTGAGTCTGGGTGTCATGTGCCATGGTGTGGGTGTGGAGGTGAGAAGACACATCACTGAGACAGTCCTCTCTCTCTGTGCCATGTATGTTCTGGGAACTGAACTCGAGGTATCAGTTCATTAATTCATTTTTTAAAGGTGGATTGTTTGCATTTTATCATCCTTTTGTAGGTTTTTAAACTTTTTTTTACTTTATTATTATTGTGTATGCCGTGTGTGTGTGCAGGGGCCTGGGGAAGCCAGAAGAGGGCCTCAGATCCCCTGAACCTGGAGTACCTGTGGTCCTGCCCAGCGTGGGTGCTGGGGATCCAATTGGAAGAGCAGCAAGCATCCTTGACTGCTAAATCATCTCTTCAGCCTCAAAGGAGGTTTTTGTATGTCTTAGATATGAATGACTACTCTTAAAAAAAAAAACCTGGGACCAGAATTCAAGATTTTAATTTTGTCCTAA
>NW_021620984.1:1988656-2009951 GCF_004785775.1 Grammomys surdaster
CTCTCTCCCTCCATCAGTTCCTCCCTCTCTCTCTCCCTCTCTCTCCCTCCCTCTCCCCCCTCTCTCTCTGTATTCATGTGTGTGTGTGTGTGTGTGTGTGTGTATGCATGCATATGTGTGTGCATGTGTGTATGTGATGCAGTCTTTGATTAATCTTATTAATATCTCTTTGCATCAGCACTGCCTTTCCTTTTGCTTCATCATTTGGGAAGAAAATTTTCCTGCAGAGTTTCACTCTATCTTTTTCATTCTGTTGTACACTCTTCTTCATTACCTTCAATTTCTGAGCAAAAATGGATTAATGCCACCTGAGCCTTGTGCTTGTGATTGATAGTTCCTCATAGAATTGGAGAATTTGTTGATTTCTCAGAACTCCTAGCTTCAATTTTTCAAATTTTTATTTTATATTATCTATTAAGAATGTGTTACATTAAAAGAAGTTGTATTCTTGAGCTTTATGACTGAGTTTTCTCTCTCTCCACACATTTATTTTATATTGCTGTGAGTTTAATTAATATTAAGTTGCATTTTCTCCTCTACACAATAATAAAAAGAAGTTTTGTCTGACAAATTAGAGAACTAAAATATTTTAGCAAATATTTTTTGCCTGTTTTGTAATTATTTTCTGTATCTTAATTATTTCACTGATAATATATAAGCTTATGGCCATAGAGTGTTACAAAAACATCACATTATGACTTGTAATGTAATATTTTAATATAATAGTTTTAGAAGTAATCATTATATAAAAGGTAAAAGCTAATATTATTAATATTTCAGAATTGAATAGTTCACAATGCTTTTATACTGCATGTACTATAAAGCATTTCACAAGGATTCAGATAGGGTTCCTTATCCAGTGGTATGTAAAGCAATATTTATTTTAGAAATTACTACAAATTTTTAAGAAAAAGAATATTATTTTTTCTTTAGTAATCTAACAATCATTTTTAAAGAAGAAAGAAAATTGGTGAGATTTTAATAGAGATATAAAGGTCCAACAATGAAAGGCAGAGTTATATGTATATATAAAAGCATGTTTTTTAATACTGATATACAGACATGGTAAAGTATCACATATAAAACAATGGAAAAAGATAGTTTTATATCTTGTATTTAAATATCCTCTAAATAGACCTGAAACAGGGTTTATCCCCAGGTCATCGTGATTTATGAAGAGTAGTATAACTTTAGGATTTAGGGACTGGATCAAGGAAGCAGACCCTTGGAGGTTTAGCCTTGGGAGCTCTATCTTTTCCCTTGAGTTATAGAAACTAGATCTCATCCCCATTTCCCTATTCAACTATCTTTCTCTGCTTCAGGGGACCATAAGGGGAATATAATCCTTCACCACTTATAGTGGTCATCTAGATACTCTGCAAGAATATGGACAAGCAACTTTAGAAATGTCAGAAGACATTTGTGAAAATAAGTTACCCATTTCTGAAGTTGTTCAAACCAGGTATTTGTGACAGTGGTAATAATTTGGCTATACTCATAGTAGGACAGCAATATAGAACAGAAGATTAATAATGGAAAATACTTAAAAATCAATAATAGTAGGGAAAAGACCTGTTTTCAAGAGCTGACATATAGGTCAAGGATGAGTACTGTTTACAGGCTTGCTCATCATGACTTGCCTGATTTCTAACGTCCAAAAACCACTTGTCCAAGGATTACAACACCCAGCATGGGCTAGGCCCTCCTATATTAATCAATAATTAAGAAGATACACTATAGCTATACCTTATGAAGACTTTACTCAATGGAAGTTTCCTCTTTCAGATACTTGTAGTTTGTATTAAGTTGAACTAAGATGATTCAGCATAGTAGGTAACCAGAGCTTTTGTGAGTTTATGCCTTTAGTGGTCATTTGTTATTTCAGAAGACAGTTTCCTGGTAGTCATTCCCAACTTCTGACAGAATCTTCTTTCTCCCTCTTCTCCAATGGTCTTTAAACTATGTGAGAAGAAAGTTGATATCTAATTCAGGACTAAACACTCCATAATTGATTGTTCTTTAAATTTTGACCACCAATGGGTCTTCATATTAATCTCTGCCTGTTTTAAAACAAACATGTGTGATGAAGATTGAAATCTAAAGGTATGAGAGAAGTATTTTAAAAATAAGTAGTATAAGAGCCTGGAAGACACAAATAACAGCACATGAACCAAAAAAGTTATATTTAGGGATATATATGCAAATATATATATATATATATATATATATATATATATATATATATATATATATATATGCATGAAATAACAAATAGTGAAAATTGACCATGAATTTGAAGAAGAGCCAGGAAGGGAAAGCTTAGATGTCACAAAAGGATGGGAGAAAAATATTATTACATTATAATCTCAAAAATAAATGAAACAATTCTATTTAGTAAAATAATAGGAATAGGTTCTGTTCTATGGTTTATATACCCCTGGGTTTCTGGGAAAGTTTGCATAGCAAATATGAATGATGTCTTCAGATTATATAAAATGGAAGACTACAAATGTCTATAAATATTAAAGTAAGTAAATAACACAACACTTTTTACAGTGAATCACTAACAGTAAAATGCAAACATGAAAACAAATGAGGTACAGCACAGAACACACCAGCTGGAAGAACTTTAACCAGGGCATTGAATGAAGAAATGAGATAAGAAACCAACTATTTAAGTGCTGAATTATATATACTTGTTTAAATAAGAACAGCCCCCATAAGCTCATGTATTTGAATGCTTGATTTCTAGTTGTTGAATTGTTTAGGAAGGATTAGGAGGTGTGGCTTTGTTGGAAGAGTGGAAGAAGTGTTTCACTGCAGATAAGCTTTGTGGTTTCAGAATCCAAATAATGGTTAGCTCCCACCCCTTCCTTTCTCTCCCTCTGTCTCTGTCTGTCCCTCTCTCTTTCTGTTTCTTTCTGTTTTTTGATGATTTGGACAAACCTTCTGCAAAGATAAATAATCCCCAGTTAATTTTTTTCTTTTATAAGATGTCTTGGTTATGGTGTTTCTTTAAAACAACTGAAAACTGAGACATTATATGATTTCATATGTTAATGTTATTTGTGAATATCTCCATGTGAATCATTAGGCATGATCCTGGGCACCGTATCTGCCTCTATGCTACGATGCTTTCCACCATGACAATAGTGGGCTAAATCTCTGAAAGTGTAAACCAGACCCAATGAAATGTTTTCTTACATAAGAGTTACTATGGTCATCGTGTCTCTTCATAACAATTGAAATCATAACTAAGAAATGGAGAAATGTTTATATTTCAGTTAAAATCTCCAGTTCATCGTGTTTACATATTTATTTTTAAACAAAGTTTCTATTAATATATTTTGTAAGTTTTATATCTCATAAATTTTTTATATCAACTTTTATTTTGAAAATTCATTAAAGTGCAGGTGTAATCACAGTTAGGCTAGGCTTGTGGTAACACTTTAAATGAAATCAATTATGCTTTCTTTTTTAAACATTTTAAGAAATTTTAATTAAAGTATATTCACATTATACACCTTCAAGCCTTCCTACTTATCCCTTACTCCACTCTCTCTTTACACATACACACACATATATACATAGACATTAGACACAGACACAGACACAGACACAGACGCAGACGCAGACGCAGACGCAGACACAGACACAGACATAGACATAGACTTAGACATAGACAGACATAGACATAGACATAGACTTAGACATAGACATATATGCACAAACATATATGTGTATGTGTGTGTGTGTGTATAGATGTGTGTGTGTATGTGTGTGACAAGGTTGTGTTGTAGCTTAGTTGGTGGAGTGAATCAGACAACTAGCTGTTTTCTGCAATTTGACCAGTTTAGAATTTCTCTAATGTTCTCTGTCTTTGGAAAAATAGCAGGTTCTTTGTTGAGGAGTCAGAGCTATAGTTATGTGTGGGTAATCCATTTGTGGAGTTTTATTTAGAATAAAGTTAGAAATTATAGTGTATAGAATTTTCATCCAGCAACATGGCTGCTCTGGGAAGAGATTACATTCAGAAACACTCTATGTCTGTGTGATCTGGTTGAAATACAGATATGTTCCCAGTACACACCTTTAATTTCAGATAATGAGTGCAAAATTAGTTTGTAGAAGGAAGCAACCATGTTTGAAAGTGACATCTAATTGATCTGTAAAGTGACAAATCAAGAAATATTTTAAAGATTCAGTCAGAGATAGCATAAACCCAACTCACATGAAAATGGCACAGCAAAGAGATGTTACTTAAAAGCATGATAGAGAGAAAAAAGTACTAGGACAGTCTTACAAAGACACATGGCAGAGAGAAAAAGCTACACACAGGTGAAGAAAGGAAGTGCCAGAAAATGAGAAGCCAGAAGATTAGAACATATTGGCAGAGATAACCTAATGCCAAGCAGAACGTTTCAGTGAGAAGCTGATAGAAGCTAGATTGAATCAGTCAGCTTGAAGAGGAGGAGTTTAATTCAAAACAACTGAGTTGAACCAGGCATCCTGAGTTCAGACAGAAGACTGTAAATCTCTGTGTCAGGCAAGAGTCTGTCTCGGCTTTCTCAGCTGTAAGTCTCAGGCTGAAACATTTAGGTCTTGATTAGAACTACGGATCTCAAAGCTACCAGTCCAAGGCCTAAAGAGAGTACAGAGATAGAAATGCTCTTGGCTCAGCCCATGTCATTTATTTATCTCAAAGCTTTCATATGACTCTCATCCCATTGCTCCATCTGAGGAAATAAAAGAAACATTTACAATAGTGGTTAAAGAGGTGGTGAAGTCGTCTACTCCTCAGTGAAATCTATTTTCAGTCAGATAAAAACAGCGACTTCTAGATTGTAAATTCTTTCATGAATTCCCTACTATTGTATTTCCATAATTATGATTGAGTACCTTCAGCATGCACCCAAGTCACAGGTGACACTAAAGCATTGTGTTAGAGTATCTTTTTATGCTGTTCATTGCTGAGGGTCGTAGGCTTTGCTTTGGGTAGAATTATTAATTTCTTTTTGCCATTGGCAGCTTGCTCAGCACTTTCAAGACTACAATAGTTATTTCTTGGGGGAGATTCTCTAAAGTTGGTTCTCACTTGATTTCTTCAAGTCCTGTATCTGATATTTGAGATCTACTCAGCAATATTATCTTACATTCTAGTTTGGAAAAGCAACCAAGGACAACAAAAGACTACATTGCTTTACGAGTCTCCTGGACTCTACTGACCAACAACTTAAAGGAAGGTTTCCCATGCTTGACACCAAGGATTTTGTTACACAGCATATGGCTATTGAGGGAGCATTATAACCTAATGCTTCTAAAACTTTATATGAAGCATCCTTGGTGTTATTCATTTCCTTCCCTCCACCTCACTGTTCCTGACCCTCACCAGGTAAACTTGCCACCCAGATTTTCCCACTTCTACATTTCTAGCCCCTGTGTCCTACTAATAACCCCTCTGGAGCTCTTTCTGTCCTGACTTAGCCCACCCCCAATCCTTTTACTTTCCTGATTTGTATAATTATTCCAAGTTAAATATTTATATCTAGTGCTTCAGAGTTATGATTCCCAAATAAGAAAGAAAATGCGAAATGCGGCATTTATCTCTCTCTGTGACTTTTACTTCACTCAATATAATATTTTCTACTTCAATCTATTTTGTTTGCAAATTTTGTGATTTCTTTTCTTCATATCAGGATACAATTACATGGTTCATACATGCCACATTTTATTATTCATCCATCAGTTGAAGGATTTAGGTTGTTTCCCTTTCCAAGATTCTATGAGTAACACAGCAATGAACATTGTTGAAAAGGTAGCTGCTGTGTAGGATGTGAAGTCTTTTATGCATATACTACAGATCAATATAGCAAGGTTATATGATAGATCTCCTTTAACATTTTGAGAGTTTTGTACACATTTTGATTTCTAGAGCAGCCACAGTGGTTTGCAATTATACCAAGAGTGAATAAAAGTTCTTTTCCCACATAGTCACTATCATTTGTTGTCAGTTTTCTTGATCGTTTTCATCCTGCTTGGGGTATGAATAAATCTCAAAAGATTAAATTTTTGCTTGCATTAATATCAGGGTTTGAATTGCAGAATATGTTCCATTTACACATACATAAATACATTTTGTTTTAACTACATTAAAAATGACTAAACATAAAAAATAAAATTGACATCAAAGGATATAGATTTAGAATACAAGTTTGTGACTTTAAACACTTTTTTTTATATCTTTTTTAGGCCCCCCCCCTTTTTTTGCTGTTTTTGGATATTCAGAGTCACAGAAGAAATTTTCAAAATGGGTCATTTGTTATTTTAACTCTTTTTGTTGTTGTTCGTGTATTTCACAAATTAACCCTCAATATTTTGCGAGGATTCTCCCACACTGTATGGATATTGTCTCCATTGATTAATGAAGATCTTCTGTGACACAGAACCTTTGAGTTTTCTGAAGTCTCATTTGTAGATTTTTCGTCTTAATTTCTGAGTTAATAGAGTTAACTCTATTCTGATTGAATAGAATCTTGTTCGGAAAGTCATTTTTCCTGTACTTATTTTTCAGAGATTACTGGTTATGTGTTCTAGCAGTTTTAATGTTTCAAAATTTACATTGAGGTCTTCGATCCACTTGAAAAAGATTGTTATATTGGGTGGGGGACATGCATCTATTTCTTTCTAAATTTCCTTGAATTAGATAAAAGGCCTTAGTTGATGTATTCTACTATTTAGCCGTATCTATGTATCTGCTTTTACTTCTCATATCAATAGATTCTTATTAAGTAGCGAGGTTGTTCTTGATTGGAATTGTAGCTTAGTCAGCCCCAAACCAGTGATTGTTCTTCCTTGAACTTCCCAGCAGCTGAGATTAGAGACCTGTACCACCAGGACAAGCTTAAGAATTTCAGTATTAGCTTAGATTCTTACATTATCTACAGTCCAATGTGTTTGTTGAATCTCATCCAAAAGTCATCACTGAGTTTACTAAACATGAATCAAATAATTTAATTTAGAGTAAATTGATATTTACATAGTACTAAATATGATCACCAAAATTTATTACCCTTCAAAGATACATAGAAGATCTGAAGAAATTATTTTTCTTAATATTTAAAGGAAAGTTTTTTGTATTATATTATTTACTAATTTTAATGGAACCTTTAAAAATATGCTTCACAAATCGAAATTATTAATTTCTGCATTTTGATTTGTATCTACAAATCTCAATGTGTGTGTGTGTTTGTGTGTGTGTGTGTGTGTGTGTATGTATGTTTGATCCTAATTTATTGGTAGAGGATTTATTTGTGTTCTAGTTAAAAATTTTTTCACTTAATATAATTAGTATATGAATCATTTCTCTCAGTTATAATCATTTTAATAACTTGGGTAAAGCATACAAAATACTACAATGTGAAATCATGAGTTGTGACTGTTTTATCATTCATTTTACTAAGAATATACTTAGTGTTAAATTCTTTTTGAGGTTTTGTTCATGAAAATAATCATATGAAGTTAGATATTAACTTATTTGAAGTTTTTTTCAGTATACTAATGAATATTATAAACAATTAACATCCTCTTCATCAGAAAAAGTTTATAGGTAAATTAATGTTCAAAATTCTTTAAATTCTGTAGCCTTTACAAAATAGTCATCATGTTTTTAATAATTTGACAACTTTGGTTTGTTAACTAACCATTTCAAAAATGTTAATATAGTCACTATAAGATTTATCTGTAATTTGGTTTTAGAATGACATCTTTGGAGATTTTTGGTTCTTTAAAGTGAGTAAATTATTTTGAATATTTTCTTTCAATAATTATGTTAAAATCATTTAAATGGCTGGACAATCACAAGCCTTTCCAACATTTGTTATATTTTCATTTATTATGCCACCTGGGCACAATAGAGTAATTAAGTAGAGATTTTGGGCTTTTCTCTTTAAGTATTTTAAGCTCGTTTAGATTTTTACTGTTTATTTTTATGTTCATGTTGAATACTTATTCCAATAGCAAAGATTAAAGTTTTCTTAAATACCTCCACATTCCACCTGAATATCTGTTCAAGAATTCAATAATTTGCTAGAATAAAATATATGATAGATATTTACATAGTAAGGTATTTTTTTAAGAGCCAGTTTGATTATAGCAAGGGAAACAAATTGATAAGTTTGATCTATGGAAAATTGTATATCCATAAGATTATTTTTCTGTATATGAAGAGAGGTATGAATTAGTGTATACAATTCGATAATTATATTTTCAGTTTTAAATGTTTCTTTCCCTCCGTGAGATCCACTAAATACAGAAACTACACCCCAACATTATAGCTGATACCAAGATGTGCTTGCAGACAAGAGCCTGGTATGTCTGTCCTCTGAGAGGCTTTGCCAACACCTGATTAAGACAGATACAGATACAGCCAACCACTGGACTAAGACCAGGGGCCCCAATGGAAGAGTTAGGGGAAAGTACTGAAGGAGCTGAAGAAGATTGCAACCCCATAGGAAGAACAACAATATCAACTAACCAGACCCCAGTGCTCCCAGGGACTAAACCACCAACCAGAGTATACATGGGCCAGTCCATGGCTCCAGCTACATATGTAGCAGCACACAGTCTTATCTGACATCAGTGGAAAGGGGTGCTTGGTCCTGTGGAGGCTTAATGCATCATAGAAGGGAGATATTAGAGGGGTGAGGTGGGAGTGGGTGGGTTGGAGGAGAAGCACCCTCTTAGAGGCAAAGGAGAGATGGATGGTGTTTTGTGAGTGGAAGACTGGGAAGGAGGACAATATTTGAAATGTAAACAAATAAAATAATTAAAGAAAGAGAGACAGCCTCTCTCCTGCATCACTTCCAGAGCTACTCTACATGTATGTAGTAGGAATTGTAATACATCCACTCAAGAAGCATTGATTCATTTTAACAATGGAGTCATGTATGGCTTTCTGAGCCCCTTCTGCATCTTACCTTTATCTCAGACTTGCTTTTGATGAACTACATGATCTAAAAACACCCTACTGTCCTGACACTGTGCCATCATTTTTTGGTAATTAAAATCTATAAGTCAGTAGTAAATGTGCTATCATACACTCTAAATTAACTGAAAATTGATATAACCTTCAGAAGAATACATAACATCTCACTTTAATTTTCATTGCTAGTATAGATTTTTACTATTCCAGCAGATTGTTGGTCATTTCAACTGTTACTTTGCCGCAATACATGTGTTCATTAAATATTTTACAATTAATGCTGGAAAATCTAATGGTATATAGGTGCTAACATAGCCTAATATATTAAAATGGGAAGCAGTGGTGCAGAGAGATTCCAAGTCAATAGGATGTTGCATCTATTGAAAAGTTAGAGGAATGTAGCTTCTCTTAAAATGTTGCAAATTAATTGTTAAGTAGTAATATATCTGAAATATTTCCTGTTTAAATTTAAGCATGACCTGAGAAAGAAACGATAAAGAGTAAGAGTCAGCTTGGCACACACACACAAAATAATTCTGATAATTATAACTGTCAGATAATAAGATTGGCTTTTTTTTTGACACAATGATTTCTCCATTACTAAAACATTCCAGCAGAAATTGGATGACCACCTGCCAAAAGTAAGATTCCTGTATGAGGAAGTATTCCCAATGTCCCTTTACTAATTTATTGTTAAGATTTCAGAATTTTAAGTCATAGAATATTAAAGAAAAGTGTGTTTCTTTTGTTGTAGATATCAAGAGTCAGAATTTTACATTGACATTATTCCCTGTTTCATTTTGTAAACCTACTATATAAGGTTCTATTATATTTTCATCTATCTGTATGCTCACCTCATGTATATGACTTTTGCCAGGTTAAAGACTATTCATCCTGTGATTTGTACTTAGTGACCTAAACTTTGTTTCTGGCAGATGGCAAGTGGTAATATTCAGTGAATTAGATATAAATTCTTTTCCTCTGTTAAAGGCAGTTTGTTGTAAAGTTAAAAACCAAACAGTTAACTTTATTTTGCTCAAAATTTTAGATTATGAAGTCTTCAAATGGAATGAATTATTTATTCTATGTTAAGTAATTATCTATCATGAGGTAGCAATCTTTTAGTTACAAAACAACAGTGAATGGAAACATGTAAAAAGTCACTTCTAAGAAGCTTCTATTGCAGTTGAGGAGATAAAACTGATATTAAATAAATAAGCTGATATAACAAATCTACTCTACTAAATGCTAGTAAGTAAGTAATATAAAACAAAGACCATGGTGAAGAACATGCCTATCAAAAGCAGTCTATCTACAAAATGGTGATACCCATGTTTCTAATATACTCATTTCTCTAATGAGGAAGGAAATGTGGAAAGTAGCTTATATTATTAATAATTAAATTAAAAGCTTTCAGTGATAGAGAGTGAGTCAAACACCTCTGAAGTCCTTTTTGGTGGGATGTCCAGCAAGCAAAGAAAGATTAGAGGGAGCTGAGAGCAGAGAGTTTTGTAGAGGCAGGTTCTGATAAAACACAGTACTTAATTGATTACAATGGAAAGTCTTGTGAAATCTGCAGGGAAGGTGAACATCACAGCAAAATCAATTGATTCTATTTCAAATATTTGTGTTTTCTTTTGGCATGTATTTACTTGTGTGTGTGTGTGTGTGTATACATGTATGTGTCAGAGCCTGTCTGGATCAGAAGGCAACTTACTGGAGCTTGTTTCTTCTTTTCTACCTTGTGATCTCTGGGGGTTACATTTGGGTCTGTGCAAAGTGATTTTAGCTAGTAAGCTACCTTGATGTCCAGGTTTTATACTGTATTCTTTAGAATAAATAACAGAAGAGTAAAGGTATTAACTCAGATTCTTTAAACTATGTGTACAACATGCTAACTTAGCCATGAAGGTCATCTGGACTACTATGCTACTGCGGCAGAAAGGAGGAGAGACGGGGCTTTTATAATACATATATGAAATAACAATTTTCATTAAGTATTTATACTATTACAAACATGTTTTTTTTACTTGTGATATGTTCATTAAAGCTGTGCTCCTTCCAATCTTATATCATGCAATAAAGGAAAATCTGGATTTTCAAATAATGTGTGTCTGCTAAAAGAAGAATAGTGATAGAAGGACATAGGAGTTAGGAATGATGGATTTTTCAAGGAACTATGAATTTTAAAATATATATTATTCCTAATGGTTTGTTATTAACTTTGTCAAAGAGACATTGCAATATTTTTTAAAACTATATTTATTATTGATAGTTCTGCTTGAAGCCAAGTCCTGAAAGTTGATGAGATAATGAATTTTGCTACAAAGATAAATTATATTTTTCATCATAAAATTTGATGAATGTAGACTGTAGAACATATATATCCTCCAGACAATACACATCAGAAGCACAAATACATATATTTTGTTTTAAAATGCTTTTCTGTAAAAAACCTTTGAGGAGACAAACATTAATTAATGACAACACTAACATTCATTTTGGTGTTGAAATATTATTACTACTCTGTTACCCCAACATATGCATAATCTTATTAATTTATTCACATAATCTGTCTCACACAGCTAGTAAAGTACTTGTAACCATATAATAATTTTATGCTAAAGCATCAATTTCCTGAACCCACGTAAATATTTGGGAAGCTGATCTTGAAAATGATAGAAAAATCTCTTAGAGAATCTTGGAAGTTAAGTAGACCCTAAGCAAACAGAAACAATTGAGGAGTCCCTGGTGAGAAAGATAAAAGATAAATAACTTGTCAAGTGAGTGAGGTACTCTCTTTTCTGTACACCACCCCAGTAGGTTAGAAAGGTGGCTCAATTAACATACTGGCCACACAGTTATGAGGATGAGTTCAGCATCCAATAGAAACACAGGCACACTTGTAATCTCAGTGCTGTGTGGGTGATGCAGGGCAGACTGGAGACTATCTAGGGCATAGCTGAATTGGTGAGTTCCATGCTCTGCAAGAGATTTGAAAAAGCAAGTAGGGAATGGATTGAGAAAAACACCTGATTATAACTTTTGGACTCCATATTCACCACAACACACACATACACACACACACACACACACACACACACATACACACACACATACAATCACACTCACATGCACACACACACACATTGGTTATCTAATTCTTTTTTTAACTTACATTTTTATTGACTATTTCCTTTATTTTCAGTTCAAATGTTATCCCCTTTCCCGGCTCCCTATCCTCCACAAACCCCTTATCCCATCTACCCTCCCCCTGCTTCTCTGAGGGAGTATCCAATTCTTTAAATAACTATTCCTTACTCATTTTCTTTAGAGAGGCCTAGGTAGAAAGTTATAATGGCATATAGATTCAGTGCAATTCTTTCATGTTATCTCTTTGAAAAGTATTCTTCAGTTACAATTAGTTGAAGAAAATAGAAAAATAAGTTAAAGAGTAATATTCAATAAGGAGAAGTAAAACCTTGAAATTTTATTCCATTTCAATTTTAAATTTATAACTTGTATAGAAATCTATATTATTATGCTGCATATATAATGAAACATGCTATATAATTACATATACATACCTACAGTGTACTGTATGTCATCTAATATCTATTCCAGTTTGAGCAAATACTGGAATGTAGAATAATCTCTAATTTTACTGAATATTACCCAGATCATGTTTAAAAATCTATAAATGAATCACAGGAATTCAAATAATTTATCTTTAAATCATAAATAATAAATAATTGCTAGACTTCAATAATGTTAAAAGACAAAATTAATTTAGTGTTATCTCCCTTGACACAAGGTGTTGAAACAGTCTAAGATTGGAGAGGTCTGAGCGCTTGTGAGGAAACCCTAGGAAAACAAGACGCAAGTCTTGTGAACTCAGTTTCCTCAAAGCACAGAATTGTTCTTGGAATGTGCTTTTGCACTCCTCCCAGGTTAAGTGGATAGGAAAAAGTTTACTTCAACTGTTGTTACTCATATGCTGCTATCGAAAAACATGGCGTTGCCACATGTGGCTTGTTCTTGTGATTGTATACCTTACCTAGGAGACACTTGTTAACATCCAAAGTGTAAACTGACAGGTTATCTGAACAAAGATAGCTATTGGATGAGACATTAGGTCACCATATTTCAGGCTCTGCTTTCCCAAGTTCATTCCATCGACTAGATCTACAAAAAGCTACTTGACAGCTAATAGATTCTCATTAAAATATTCTTTATCATGTTGTTGTTTCTTTCTCAATGAACTATGGTAATGTCTGTATGCTTCTTAGGTCTTCTGATAGTACTTTTATGTTATTTATCAATTCAGTATATATATCTTTCAAAACAAATAATATTATATATGCCACTCACAATTTTGAAAACTTTAGACCAAGCAAGGCAACTGTCAGATATTTCAGTAATTGAATTTCTTGGAAAGCTGCTTTGGTTTGTCAGTTTTGACTTGACTGTCAAGAGAAAACAAAATAACGCCGGAACTCATCTGAGATAAAGCTAGGGGTATTTTGATAAAGCCACTCCAGAAAACTTAAGTGTTTTCTCAAAGGCTGCTTGAACTGGATTATTCTCACCCTCTTGTGAGTAAGTTCATTTTAGCCTTGAGTTTCTATTATCTGATGCTGGGGTCTGAGCTTAACTAATGGCCTGTCAATAGCAGTACATACTTCTTCTGGTACAGGATGTACACCAATGTTACTTAAAATGCCCTCTGTACCCCATGTCAATTACTTCATAAGTGCAATTCATCTTTTACTGCTTCCGTGCATAGATTGCCTGTAAAATGTTTAGTAGTTAATTAGCCTGGAAGGAAGTCCAACTTATGAAAACCTATTGAAGGGGAAAATAGTCATAAAATAAATGGGTGTTTTCCAACTTTTATCTGATAAAGCAACATTAATCAAATCCCTCTGGAAATATACCCTGGACAACCACTCAGTCTTCTCTGTACTCAGCTTCCAATCTAGGGTTTTCTTGGTCTGTGCTTGTCTCCAAAGAACTTGAAGATATTAAGAAGAGATTGTCAGCTCTCAACAGATGTATTTATTCTTGTTACTTTTGGGTACTGAGATCTGAACTATTAAACATGAACACTTCTCTATAAATGGAGAAAACCTTTATTATACACGGGGGAATACTATTGAATTCCTATTAATCAGTTAATTAGTAGATAAATGCATAAAACTGCATGTAAGGAGTTTTATTTTATAAGTTTCAAATGCATCAAATTGAAGAACATTGATACAAAATAAACCACTGTCATAGAAACCATAGACTTATGAAATCTCAACATCATGTTTAATAAATTCATTAGAAATATCTTAAATTTAGGAATATATATGCTTATTTCAAGAAAGTAGAATTTGGATAAAATGGGCATGTTGTTGAAATCAGTTTATAGGATTTACTAGTTTTAAATGTAAGGACTTTTTAAAATACATTGTTTTACATTTTGTATTTATGTGTATGAGAGACTCAAACATGGTCCACCTCACATGCATGCAACGCAGAAAGATAGCTTGCAGGAGTCAGCTCACCCATTTCACATGTACATCCTTGGGATCAAACCAAGTTGCCAAGTTTGTTGGCAAACTGCTTTACCTGCCAAACCATCACACTGGCCTCTAATTAATTTGTAAATGATGCTCTGTAACAGGGAGGTAGATAGTTATTAAAACTTTCTAGATTAAAGTTATTATAAGTAGAGCATGGAACTAGATTTTATCTATATAAATGTTTTTCAAGTTGTCTTTTTCTCACAGTAGTTCAATGGACTGAATATACATTGGAAGTTGAGAGTTCAGGAAGGGCACTTTACTTCTGAAGCAGGAATTGCACTGCTGACCTCAGCATCACTTAAAATGTGGCATATAACTGAGGTGCTTGTTCTCTTTATATCAAGAATGCAAAGACTTTTTCCTTGGGGTTCAAACAGTTCATCAGTGCTTTTCTTGAGGGACGGAGAAAGCATATTTCTTCAGATTGTTCACAGTCTGCAAGGTATAAATGTATGGTCTTTAGTAGGATGCTAGAGTTTTATATGAAATTAATTTTACTTTACTCTTTTAATCACAATAAGAAAAAAAAACATCTGAAATAAATACAAGGCATTTGTGAATTCATTTGATTGTTCTTTCTCCTGGTGGTAAGTTTAATTCCATTAAGTGCGGGAATACTGTTAAATGCTCACACCTCTATTTATGTCACCTAGCTAAAAATGACTCTCAAATATCATAGAGCAATAGCATATTGAAAATGTATTGGGAACTATTTAGCATATCTATGTAGATAAGTTTGAAGTTTTATCAAGTCTCATATGGCAAAACTACAAGTGTTCTTCAGACTTTTCATTTGATAGTTTATATTAGAGCAGGATACATTTTTGACAGTGATTTATATCTTTAATTTAAAGTGAAGTAATTTTTGATTAAAGTTTTTTATATCAGAAATAATAATCAATTAATATTAAGACATATGTATGCTTCATAGTTTTCCAGTAAAGCTTTCAAAATGTATCATGCCATTAACTTGGGTTTCTGATTGGAGACTAAGGTGTCCTCTATTGCCTGTTTTACAATGATGCATTAATAAAGTCCATGATAATTATTTCTGTAAATGTCAAACTGTGCACATATGTATCATAGCAAAAAATAGAATGATCCAAATATTTCCTGATCACCATGATTACAAAACTTGTATGTTAAATGCTTTAGAAATATACTAGAGGAAATACTTCACCTGTAATATCATTGAGAGTTATGAGTCTATCTAGTTTGGGGTCATTGTACTCAAATATATTAAGAAAAATATTAATAAATATTAGAAGAAAAATAAGCTTTAGATTTTATTATTTTAGTCTGATTTGTGGAGCTTATAAGAGAAGACTATTACTGTTTGGTTATATTTTCACCAACTGGTAGAGTTTTGAAGCTAAATACTGTTTTTGAATTTCCTAGCTGAAAACTCAAATGACTCTGCTTTGGTTGTTGAATCCTACTTTTCTGGAAAAGGAACTTCAGCTCTAAATTGAAGAGCTAATCCTGTAGACTATATAGGTATTGGCTCTCTACTTGGCTCACGCTTGAGATTCCTCAAAGAGAACTCATGCCATCCACCTATCTGAGAATGAAGATATAGCTGTGGAAAACATCTTAATTTCCTATAAAGTCCTTAATTCATAAATCATTTCTTGATGTTTTTCTCAGCTACTGAAGTATTACTTTTATCCATTTTAATATATTTAATTAGCAAAATACTTAGATATGAAAATAAAATTTTTCATTGGTCTTCATCAACATTCCTTATTTTTCATTTTTATCTTCAGTAAAGATATTGTCAATACAACAATAAGTGAAATTTTAGATATCTGAATAATAATACAGTATAGTATGAAAATATACCCTTAATTATTGGGAGAAGAGGGGTTTAGTAAAATAAGAGAATAAGAGAAAAGTCTTGCTTTTTGTACAGGTTATGACATTTTCTCTAACTGTATTATGTATGAAATACTTTAAATCTCACTTAACAAGAGAGAAAAAGTTATGGATGTGACTCACTATTACAGTGTTAGAAAATGATAAAGCCAGGATTCAACTCCATACTCTCATTTCTTGTTATTATACCTGCTTTTATCCACTGCAAAGCTATTACTTCCTTACAACTGAACACTGAAAAAACACATAGCATTTTATTTTGTTATGACTAGTCATAACAATTCATAAAAATCAAGAAAATGTTTTATTATTGTAACTTTTACAAATAACCAATTGCTTAAGTATTTGCTAATTTCTTTGGGGGAATGTTGGGTTATGTGGGGTCCTGCAGTTTCTCTGCCACAGTATTCAGGCCGCTCAGGGAGGCAGGACACAGGAATTATGACTGCCCTTACCACACACTGGTGCCTGATTGGTGTAGGGCTATGGGAAGCTGCAGGACACCGCTCTGGGGGTAGGGAGAACAGTCAGGGTCACAGCTGGCTCTGGGGTCCCCAGGCTTTCAAAGGCGGGAGCCATCTGGTTCTCAGGCTCTTGGGTACCCAGGCACTGATGGGAACAGGGGAAGAGATGAGAATGGAGGGAGAGAGGGGAATTCTAGCTGTGTCCTGTGGGGATGAGTCCTCCACTTGGCTTGGCCTGGTGGTCGTGGCTGAGAGCACAGAGAAGGGAGCTCTGTAGGCAAAGGCCTTCTCTATGGCTCCCCATAAGGCAGTCCATGGTTTTAAGGCTTTTATTGTCATGGCAGAAAGTTGATGAGTAAAAACTGTACCCCAGTTTCTAAAGGCGGGCCTGAGGTTAAATACATTTTTCAGGGAGGAATGTTTATCAAGGAAAGCTTAATAAGTTAAGCAGTTCAGGCTTTTAGGTACCTCATTAAAATGGAGATCTGTCTTGAGCCTACAGGGCACGTCCTCTACCTGTGGAGGGGCTTAGGTGTTGTCCTTATGTGAGTAATGTCCACAAATCTATGGAGGGCTGCAGCCTCCTATCAGGAGCCTAGTGCCCAGGAACCAGGCAAAACACCTGTCATCCCTCAGGGTCACCAGGTTTTTCAACCTTAGCTCAACCAGGAACCAAGCAGCCTTTCAGGGTCCAACAGGGGAAGTGTCATCAGAGAATCGAAAACAAATACTCTGGATTCCAGTGCTGGCATCAAATTACAAAGACCTGTTTTCAAGATGAATGATTTAATAGATAAATGCAAAGAAAATTTCTTTTATAATTAGTGCTAAATGGGTGTTTACCTATTTCTGTCTGGGTTTGTTTTGGTTTACTATGTAATGATAAAATGTTTATCATTCTGAAAAAATAGGTGTTTGTAAGATAAAGATATCGCTTTGAAATTTACAAATAATAGAGAACAAAGTACAGATAAATATTAAATAACTGATATTAGTTTCGTCACAGATTATTTGTGTAATTTTGATTATCATTATATTTTAGTGAAAATATTTGCTGTTCCAGTAGTGGAGACGTAAAGAAAACAATTAAAAACCTTGAATTATCTCTAATAGATCATTTAGAAATATATGTTTATGTACATATTTCTAGATGTGTTTATGAGTATATATAATGCATTTATATCATTTATATATGTATATATGTGATATATTTATTTACCAATCATTATTTTAGCCTCTAGGAATTGTTAATCTTCACTATCAACTAGATTGGATTGAGAAAAAGCTAGGAGATTAGTGAAGAGGGTCTCTGTGGATATGTCCATTAGTCTCTTTCCTTAGATAATTAGATCACAATGGCTCTCACCAAGTCAATTTCCTGATCCACAAATAGACTGTAAATGAAAATAACCTAATGGAAGGTGGTAGAGCTATGCATAGTGGTGCTTGCTTACTACTACTTCTTTGGGAGTATTTGTTTTATAGTTTTATTTATTTTTTGGAGGAGTATGTCTTTCTGGTGTCTTCCTTTCTCTTCTTCCAGGCCATTGGTATTTACACATTTATAATATTCTTCTTCATCTCAAGCAAATGCAATTGGTAGAGTAGGCACTGGACTGATAACTGGGAAATGCTGAACCAAGTGATCACTTATTTCCTTGTAAGTTGTTTCCCTCAGGTATCTTTCACAATAATGACAAGGTAGCTAACACCCTTCAGATCATCCATCTACAGATCTGTGTTTTCGGGATAGTACACTGTGTATTCACATGCTGATTACAGTGCATATATCAAGAAAGATTTTGCATATGTAAATTTTAGCTACACTGATGTACCAAAATTGTTGAGAAGGAAAAAAAATCTGAGGAGGTCTTTGTATTGACTTCTGGCTTCAGAGGTTTCAGGCTTTTTTGAGTAGAGGACATATACAATAAAATTAATTAACACTTGGGCTGTGTCTTAGTGTCTGTTCTGTTGCTGTGAGGAGACATCACAACCTAAGCAGCTTTTAAGATAAAGCACTTTATTCAGATCTTGCTTAGAGTTTTAGGAGTCATTGCATCATCATCATAGGAGGAAGAGAGATGGCAGGCAGGCAGATATTGAGCTGGAATATGAGCTGAGTGTTCACAGTTCATCCACAAGTTACAGGCAGAGATACCAAGCCTGGGTCTCTCCTGGAATTTTGAAACCTCAAAGCCCATCACTAAGTAATATTCCTCCTCCAACAAGGCAATAACTCCTAATCCTTCCTAAATATTCTATAATCTGAGAAAAATACATCAAATACATGATTCTATGAGGGAAATTCTCATTGAAACCACCACAGATAACCATGAAGGAGAGGAATGAATACACTGATATTTGCTCAGTTAATAATTTTATACTGTTCAGTTTTCAAGCGTGATGTTATCCACTCGTAAGATTGGTACTCTTCCTCAGTTAAATCTCTATAAAAATGTCAAAACAGAAGCACAGTGATTTCAAAACTTCTTCAGTGATTCCAAAAGCAGTCAAATTGTCAGTTAAAATTACCTTGATAAAACATATATCATGTATTTATATTTTAATATTACATATTTTATATTCATACATCTATTCTGAAAACACTCATAAATACTTGCGCATGTATTTTAAAGATAGATGTGATTCCTCTGAATGTACATTGTTTCAGAATTCTCAAATAAACTTTTAAGCCATTAAAATTAATCTAGAAAGTTCTTTATATGATTCTTCTCTAAGCACAAAGAGGAAACCTACAGCTAAATTGCAAATCCTTGTGAAAATGGGATAAATATAGAAATAAGAGCATCTATCATTCTGCCATTTCATTTTATTCTATTTTGGTCAAGAATTTTCTTGGACTTAACTTTATCCATTTGATAAATGTTTCTTGGGCTAAACATAAGTAAAGATACACAAGATTACAAACAAAAGTTGAGGGTTTAGATTCAAGTTCTGACCATTTTAGTCCTTTTCCAACAGTGTTCAAAATCTACCTCAGAGGTTAGAGAAACTTCTCTTGAAGAGGACTGGAACTTGTTTCCTAACTCCTGGGTCTAAAAGCTCACATCCTTCTGTAATATTAGCTCTAGCAAATCTGACATCATTGCTGGCCTTACACATGCCACCACTCACACATGCACATACTCACAGACACAAAAATATGTACTATTAAATATGTAGTAAATCATGACATTTTTACCTCAGCTTTCACACCAACTCTGCCCCTGTAATGTTCTTACCTGAATGCACAATCTGTCCATATTCCAGTTCAACACACGGTAATACTTTATTTCTTTCCTCTAACCTCTCCCTTAGTAAAAGATTATCCATGGAGTGTTTCTAATATTTTCTTAAAACATTATCAATGTGTCTATATTTTGTTTAGCTGGACATTTACTATAAATATTGCAATTCAGCAGTTGACTGAAATTTTTAGAAAATGTGTCTCATACAGAAAAATAATTAAGCACTTTCTTTAGCAATATGTAGTTTTCTAAAATGACATTTACCACATGTATAGGAATAGAAAGGGAAGCAAAAATGGAACTTTAAAGTATTCTATAATTTCTTCCTTTCTTTGCACCGACATCATTATTGCATATAGTTAAGCGTTTGAGTCTACATTTGATGTCATGTGTTAGTCATCTTGTGAAGCAGTGTAAACATCTGAGACATTTTCCTCAATGGCTACAAGAAATTTGTCAAAGAGTTTACCTTAGTGAATCTCAATAAATTATTGGTATTAAAATTTCATACACAACAGGGCAAAGCATAGTTTGTAAGGGAATATTGAGAATATCAGATGAGATTAAGGCCTATTGGACTCAGAAGTTTGGAAGACTATCACAGTCATTTTTTTCCATTTTTTAGAGATACAGTTGATAGAGTTAGATGTTAATTAAATGTTAGGAATTAGAGGTTGAAAAAAACTAGAAACAAATGATATTGACCAAACTTCACTTTCAAGATGACTTTGTGAGGGAGTGTCCAGAAAAAGATATATAGAAATCTGGGGTGGTGAACTGTTATCTGTAGGCAGAAGAATATCTTATGGAAGTCACTGTGGGGTTTATGAATGACTCAGATTTTTGTTTGCAGTATCTTTAAAAGGTTAGCTCAGTTCAGTCCTTTTCAGAGTAATCAAAAGCAGATTTGAAAAAACTGTGCCTTTCTTTCCTGCAGAGCTCTATTTGTGGAGAAGAATCATTGTTCTTAATCACTTTTGTCAAATTTATAGGTTGCTACTTCAGAAATTCATGTGCTCTTGGCTTACATCATTTAACAAAGCATGTTAAACATTTTTCAAGTCATTGTTCTTCATTGAGAGAGAGACACACACACACAGAGATGGAGAGAGAGAGAGAGAGAGAGAGAGAGAGAGAGAGAGAGAGAGAGAG
>NW_021620984.1:2009961-2038416 GCF_004785775.1 Grammomys surdaster
AGAGAGAGAGAGAGAGAGAGAGAGAGAGAGAGAGAGAGAGAGAGAGAATATACAGATACTCATGATGAAGGGCCATATAAGTAGTTTCTCCACCATCCATCTTACATCAGATCAGTGCAAATTCTACCATTTTATCAAATTGGATTATCAAAATATCTATACAACTAAGTCTCTACCCATTTCTTCATAAATGATTTCATTCCATGGCTTTTAATGTTATGTTTCTATATTAAATATAGCATCAGTAAGTGCACATAAGAGTGCTTTCAGAACTCCTGGTATGATACTGTTGAAGCATGTTTATTTTCTTGTTCTACTTCACTTGTATGAGAACTCAAGGAACATGTAACTTACAGAATTTACTGTTAGGAAGCTTTAATCCTCTTAAAAAAGCAAGTTTGATATTTTGGTTAGATACTGAATTGGTTTTGAACAAGTTGATTTTGTCCAAAAATATCAGAACCCTCTACCCATGTGGTGACCATACTTAAAACTAAGTCTACTTTAGCATATCCAGAAATATACACATATTTGATAATAATCCTCAATATTTTTGCCTTAAACCATCATTTTAAATATTGATTTTATAAGATGCCTAATGTGTATTGAATTGCATCATAGGTATCATGTAACAAATATGTGAATTACTAAAAGTTCAGTAGTCTTTTACTACTTCAGAAATGTCAGACTGCCCAAATTATTATGGTTTTAAAGATATTTGAATATATTTGTCCATATTTATTTGTGTGCATTTGTATATGTAGTGTGGGCTAGATTTAGAACTATGTTCAGCTAGATTGCTTGAGGAGCAACATTCAGGGTTCCTGCTGTCTCTGTATTGTGCCTTGCCAGCACTGAGAGTACAAATTAGTCTTTGTACCAAGGTTTTTACAGGGGTTCCAAGGTTTGTATTTTTTTTTAAGACAAGTTGTAGTAAGTATACTGAAGAGATTTTCCTTCAGAAATCCTCTTAAAAAGCAAGTTTGATATTTTGGTTAGATATTGAATTGATGCTGAGAGTTTCATTTTCATTTTTGTATGACTGATTTATCTCTTAGAATTTAACTTTGTTGAACGACATCTGGGTTCTTTATAGCTTCTGGCTATATAAATAAGGCTGCTATGAACATAGTGGAGCATATGTCCTTGTTATGTGTTGGAGCCTTCTGGGTATATGTCCAAGAGTGGTATATCTGGGTCCTCAGGTAATGATATGTCCAATATTCTGAGGAACCGTCAGACTGATTTCCAGAGTGGTTGTATGATCTTGCAATCCCACCAACAATGGAGAAGTGTTTCTCTTTCTCCACATTCTCTCCAGCATCTACTATCACCTGAGTTTTTGATCTTGGCTATTCTAACAGGTGTGAGGTGGAATCTCAGGGTTGTTTGGAGTTGCATTTCCCTGATGACTAAGGATATTGAACATTTCTCTAGGTGCTTCTTAGCCATTCGTGTTTCTTCAGTTGAGATTTCTTTGTTTATCTCTGTACCCCATTTTTAATAGGGTTATTTGGTTGTCTGGAGTTTAATTTCTTGAGTTCTTTGTATATATTGGATATTAACCCTCTGTCGGATGTAGGATTGATAAAGATCTTTTCCCAATTTATTGGTTGCTATTTTGTCCTATTGACAGTGTCCTTTTCCTTATAGAAGCTTTGCAATTTTATGATGTCCCATTTGTCAATTCTTGACCTTAGAACATAAGCCATTGGAGTTCTGGTCAGGAACTTTTCCACTGTGTCTAGGTTCTTCTCCACCTTCTCTTCTATTAGTTTCAGTGTATCTGGTTTTATGTGAATGTCCTTTATCCACTTGGACTTGAGCTTTGTACAAAGAGATAAGAATGGATTGATTTGCATTCTTCTACATGCTGACCTTCAGTTGAACCAGCACAATTTGTTGAAAATGCTGTCTTTTCCCCACTGGATTGCTTTAGCTCCTTTGTCAAAGATCAAGTGACCATAGGTGTGTAGGTTCATTTCTGGATCTTCAGTTCTATTTCATTGATCTTCCTGCCTGACTCTGTACCAATATCACGCAGCAGTTTTTATCACTATTGTTCTGTAGTACAGTTTGAGGTCAGGGATGGTGATTCCCCAAGAAGTTCTTTTATTGTTGAGAATAGTTCTTGCTCTCCTGGGTTTTTTGTTATCCCAAATGTAGAAGCTGATGTGGATGCCAGGAAGTGCTTGCTGACAGGAGCCTGATATAGCTGTCTCCTTATAGGTCTGCCAGAGCCTGAAATATACAGAGGTGGATGAGCACAGGTAACCACAAAACTGATCATGAGGTTCCCAATGGAAGAGTGAGAGAAAAGACTGAAGGAGCTGAAAAGGTTTGCGACTCCATGGGGAGAGCAACAATACCAACCAACCACAGCTCCCAGGGTCTAAACCACTAGCCTGGGAGCACATAGGGAGGGACCCATGGCTCCAGTTGTATATGTAGGGAAGGATGACAGTGTCAGGCATAGGTGGGTGAGGAAGTCCTTGGTCCAGTGAAGGCTGAACTCCCCAGTGTGGGGGAAATCGTGGGTGGGGAGGTGGGAGGGTGGGTGGGGGCATATCCTCATAGAAGCAGGAGGAGAAGGGATTTTCTAGGGGGTTCCTGGGTTGGGGGAGTATTAGAAAAGGGGATTACATCTGAAATGTAAACAAAACATCCAATAAAAAAAGGAATTTAACTTCGTTTTCACTGTTCATCTTAATGTGTGTATGTGTGTGTGAGTGTGTGTGTGCACATGGGTGTGTTGCTATAGCATGCACATAAAAGAGTATAATTATCAAGAATCATTTCTTTACTTCTATCTGGATCTTAGGGTTGAAATTCACATTGTCAGCCCTAACAGCAAATGCCTTAACCATGAGTGATCTCCTCCTGTCATCACTTTGTTATACACAATACAGGAAATTTTCCCAATGGATGTCATTGACTTCAAACTGATTTAATGAAATATATAATTTTGTTTTACTAATGTGATCTTAGATCAAACATATACTGATGCAGTATTGTTTCATGTGTGTCCCTTAAAACTTTAAGAATTAAATGTCTTTTCCTTGCTATACAATTCAAATTTTTACATTTTTTTTGCCTGTAAACTTTTAGAACATGTGAATTTATAGGTATGATTTGTCATATCCTCTCAGTCTATCTATTTCAGCTAGTGACACTGGAAAGAATACTCCTCATTCTTAAGTTAGAGAAAAGTAGTAATTAAGGATGTTGGTGTGATGATATTACTCTATGAATTCCTGAAATATTAATCAATTATATAAGACAATGTTCCATTTATGAAGATAGAATGGAACATCTAAATATTTTATCAATAATTATAAAAAGAGTTTGTAGAATAGTATGTGCATTTGTTTGACGTACCATTACAGAGTTTTTGAAACTATCCACTTTCATAAATAGGAATTTATTTTTTTTACTTTCTTGGAGTCTGCAAACCCAAAAACAAAATGCCAGCAAGATTTGTTTCCAGTGAAGCTTCCTTCCTGGTTGCAGGTAGAATGACATGGTTAAATCCTCCTGTGATATGTTATATTGATTGCTAATGTAGTAGGGCCTAGAATTGCCTTGAAGAAGAATTTGTAGGCAATAGTGTGGATAAGTTTGAGATGAGAAGCTTTCATAACCACGAAACTGAATGAATGGAAGGAAGCATACTGGACACCAGCCTTTATCTCTCTGTGTTTTGTGACTTCTAGGCAATGTGATCAGCTTCCACAACTTCTTTCAAGCCATGACTCCAAAGTCATGAGCCAAAGTGAACCACTTCTTCTTTAAGTCCCATTTGCCAGGTATTTGTGTGTGTGTGTGTGTGTGTGTGTGTGTGTGTAAAACAATGATTAAAAATACAAAACAAAACAGTGAGTTTCCCTGAAGAAAAAGGAACGAAGCAAGAAGAGTAAGAGAAACTCAGAAGAGATGTGGGAAAAAGGGAAAAGAAAGGAGAGACTTTCTGTTCCCTTCTTACATAAAGTCAGTTGTCCTGTTAGACACTCATGACACCATTTGTCCTAACCTCTATAAAAGTCCAATTTCTGAACACAATATTGGTCATTTCCTTTATGTCATCATCATCTAAACTACAAGAACTTTATTAGTCCAGTTCTTGACAAATGGTAAGGCTAAGAGGCACCTTAATCATGTTGTCATGGGTTTCCCACCCATTTTTTTTGTGGTTGTCTGACTCTGAAAGCCTAAGGCTGTCATTAAGGGGCAGAAAGGATTTCACTAAAGCTGTTCATGCCCCATATCTTTTCTTGGGGTTTAAGTCCTGTGCATTATTTTATCACTTTGACCTACATTTTAGTTTGATTCCAAATAATTTTGTGTAATAATTAAATCACTAAATAAAACTTATACCAAAATAATAAACTTTGTTATTTTTAAGATATGTATATCTGACCAAATTTATTAGAACCATCACATTGAGCTCCAAGATATTTAAATGTTTGGAATTACTTGTCTGATTATTTCTTTGAGTGACTTATTCGATGAACATTATTGGTGAAAATTGTTAATATTTAAGTTGTTTGTTATCTCTTTAGAAAAACATAGGTAAATATTGTCTTTATTATTGTTTTTACTTTTTCTTTCAATATAAGTAGACTTTCTAAGGAATAAAAACGTCTAATTAAAATTGCCTGTCTTAATCTACTTTTTTAAATTAAGATTTTTGCAAAAAAGAGCATCTGCTACTTTTTTATTTTAATTTTGTTATTCATGCTATCCATAATTTTCCTCAAGAGTTTAAACTTTAGGTTACTATGGTAATAAAAATGCTTTTTAATTGTTTGTCTTTTTTTCAGAAATTGATTAATATCTCTGAATTTATAGCAGGGCAAGTAAGTGATTTTAACCTTAACAGACTTAAAAATTTCAGTTATTTTGAAACACTCAAGATGAATGGCCTCCTCATAAAGATTTTATAATTAGAAAAAAAGGATGTATGGCTATGTTATTGTTAATGGAGAAGTTATTAGAAATGTTTAGGCAATTTGGCTGCATCTATTTAGAGGAATGAATTAAAAACTGTGATCCAAAAATTTAAGTTTTTGGAATGTCGATAGATAGCCATATCCACAAGTGAAAGAATTTACAATATTACCTACAAAGGCACGAATCCAAGGAAAATCTCAGTAATCATCAAGCAAGAAAAATAATGAATAAATGGGACAAATTTCCCCCTCTAATATATCTAAGATAACATGTAAAACTCTGATTAAACAATTTGAGAAAATGAAGGTGAATGACTGTAGATGGACAGACCCTAAACAGAACATCTATATCAAGTTTTACATCCTGCAAGGAAGAGTGAATATCACAAAAAAGGAACAGAGAAATGACAAAATCAAAAGAACTGATTGGCATGCTATGAAATACTGTATTCTGAACATGACATGGCCAATATACTAATGAACTCACTATGTCTCTGTTTGTCTATACAATTCAGCCAAATTTGTGACTGTCAATAGTTTATCATGTGTCAAATCAAGGCACATGAGGCCCAATCCCTTCTTGACACAGTATTGACAGCTACTGGTATCTGAAGATATGGTATCACTTTCTTCAGTGCTGTAAACATTAAAAAGTTGCAAGTTTCCAGGAGAAATAACTTCCTATTAGGCTCATGAACACACCCTATTGAATTTTAGTATATTATACATACACACACACACAAACATAAATACAAACACACACAAATAATTCATGAAAATAAGAAGCAGGGTGTTTCAGCAAAAGAAAGAGATGAGGTGGGATGATAGAGACTGAGGACTTGAATTCATTATATACGAGTATTAAAATATTAAAGTTGTTTTTTTTAACAAAATGCTCTCAAAGTGCTCCACATTTCAACACATAAGAATTACTTATATTTATGGTATAAATTGTGGTATTTAGATTCACGTATACATTTTGTATTAATAAAGTCCAGTTAAAGAGAGAGATAAGGCATGGAGAACTGTAAAACAGGTCCATTAAATTTCTTTTGTACATTGAAACACATATTTCTATTATTACATTCTGTGGAGTTGAATGCAATAATATTCAATAATAATAATATTCAATAATAATGTGGTAATGTCCACATGACCAAACGGTCACTATCATGTTTAAAAACTGGGTATATAGCTTAGCAAAAGTGAAAACCTTCACACTTACTGTTTCTTTATTTTCACATAAATTTCCTCTCCACTTTCTAAATTTCATCACTAGTTCAAGTAACAAGTCTGAAAAAATAGTTATTAACCAGTATCCAAAAGTTTCTTTACATGTACTATATTATAGCTAACTTGTAAGGTTTTTTAATTAATGTGCAATTTCATTTCACTATCAGAATGATAAAAATAACCTAATATACATCTGAGTTTATCTTCCAGGTATAGCAGTGTGTAATGTTTATATATTAAAGATTAACCTACTCTAGAGCATATTCTCACCTTATCTATTGATATAACTCCAGTATCTATAGCATATAAAGATACTTTGCTATAAATAGAAAAGAGAGCTCTTTTCTCTATGCAGCTCTAATTTATGATAGGAGCTATAGCAATTCCAAATGATTCTGAAATTATTAGATCCACATATTCTGATATGAGCCCAGCCTTGGAATCAGTAATTAAGATGCTCTCATGAGCAATAGTCTGATTCTGAATGGATGATAACAGTTACTGCCAGAAAGAGAAAATGCAGATAATTCTACAACAACGAGGGCACATAGTTGACCTTAAATTTCCCTCCTACTGTTCTTGCTCTTCTTATACTTTAGTTCATCCATGCTGAGATCATTGTTCTTTTTCTAACACGTAATAACCAAATGTATCCTACAGATATAAAAATGTTGAAACCCAGGAGCAAAGAGTGAAATAGTATTTTCAAACATTCAGTTACAAGATGAAGAGTTCAAATTATCATTGCTGCTACATGATGAGTGTGGCTAACAGTAGCATAGAATATTCTTGAAATGTTAAAACAGTAAATCTTAAGTGGTATCACTAGACCCACATGCAAAATGCTAACTGGGCAAGGTGACTGAAGTGTAAATTAACCCGATTTGTGGTTATTATTTCACACACATCTATTATATATAAAATATATATTTATATCATGTTTTACATATATTATAATATGTATGTATATTATAAGTATTATATGTGTGTGTAAAGCCTTCCCAATCTCTGCTTTAGATGTACAGTTTTTATTTTTAATTATGTCGTTAAAACAAAAGGAGAAGGAAGATGGTCTCAATATTGGTACAGTGGCATTATCTGGGTGGATTGATAATGGTAATGTTCTTCAGTACAGTGTTTAAGACGTCAAGTTACATTGTTGGCAGTGTAATATTTTAAAATAAGGGGGAAAAACAATTCCAAATATCAGCCTTGGTAATCTATTTGTCTTTGAGAGTTTACTCACCATTTTACTATACTATCCAAGATTTCTCCATATATAGTAGGATGCCTATGTTGTATATAATTTGGTATTTCTAGAGCTTCTCCTAGCTTATATTTACAACATTTACTTTGTTCTATGAGAAGAGCAACCTTGCAATCGATCAATGGGTTCTCCATGGAGTTGTGGCTGACCTGGCTTTGTTCTGGTGCTCTGTTTTATCTATTCCTGGCCTGTTGACATGGCCTTTAGCATGGGGCATTGAACAGGGCTACAGCCAATTAGTCTGCCTCTTGAGATCCGGTAGATAAAAGTAGACTTTCTATATTCTTTTTTGGATGAATTTTACCATCTTAAAGTCAAATTTTCACAATTAATCACCAGAGGTAGCTATGGACAATCTTTAATACAACTAATGGAAGGTTTTTTTTCTTTTCCCCCAATAATTTTTAATGATAGAGGCCAGTCACATGTCTTACTTATATTTGAGTTTAAATTTGACTTTCAACAACAGGAAACTTAGTAGTTTTAAAATTGTGATTGTATATAGATCTGGAATCTTCATCTGATTTATTTAGGAGTAGTAGTGACTTAGAAATGCCTACGGTCAAACAGGAAGTAAATGTGTTTTTGAAAATTTTTTCTTTTAAATTAGATAAATTTGTAGAGCTTTCTGTACTTTTATTATATTAAACACACAACTGCTATTTTCAATACTTTCAATTTTTTAATAAATTGTCTTATACTCCGTGTCCACCAATAAATGAACATGTAGCAATGTGGGACATGTTTTCCATTAAGAAATCATTTTGTAATTCACCAGACATTAATTTAATGTCAGCTTTATCAGTGTCTAGTCCATTTATTTTATCACACCAATGTATTTATTAATCCAGCTATCAAGTGCTAAATAGTAGGTGTGAATTTTACAAACTTAATTAACATTGAATCTTTAAATCACCTCATGGACACCAACAAATATTTTCATAAATTTCTACCAAGTGGCAGTGCTCAGTTAAAATTATCCATAGCAGTTAATTATATTTTCTAAATGTCATGAAACAAAAAAACTTTATAACTCTCTGATAATGTTTAATTTGGTATGCTATAACTAATTATTACAAATTGTGCTTATTGGGATAGCACAAACCTGAAAATACAAAAAGAGCAAACATTCAAAAGCAAATACTTGTAAATTGTTCTGTCATACAATATTATATAAGGTGATTTCAAATACAGGCAGAGGATTAAGATGATATAAACAAAACAGAACAAAATAAGAAGTCAGTGTAAATGTAACATTTATTAACCAGATATAATTTTTTGTATTGGAGGTTTACTGCTGAATATCTCACCCTTTCCAGTTCTTTCCGAACTCTGGCTGGCTGGTTCAACTCAATTTTTCTGGCTCAGACTTCTTGCCAAACTGACTGATTCAAGTTGGTTTCTCTCAGGTTCTCACTGAATTACTCAGTTTGGCATCAAACTAACTCAAGCAGTTTGCTATAATCTTCTGCCTCTTTCTTATTCTCTGGCTTCAACTGCCTCTTAAAAAAGAAATTCATGAACTAAAAAATAAACTCAACTCCACTGCACTGCACTCACTGAAGTGACTCTCAACTGACTCAACTCCACTGAACTGACTGATTTTCTCCTTCCCAGTCCTAGATTTAAGTCAACTCTCCTTCCTATCTGTTCCAGTAAGAGTTGGACATATACTGTCTCTGATTCATTTTATCAAAGGTTACTCAGATTCATCACTTTGTCTTTCACTATTTAGACATCACTTTCATACATGGGTGTTTCCTTTTCCAAAGCAACTTTGCCATGCTTTCTCATGGCTTGGTCAGTCTATTTTCTTACAGAACACAGGAGCAGCACTACCTATGATGCTCTGGGCGCTCTCACTTTAATCACTAATTATGAAAAAAAAAATGCCTTACAGGCTTGCCTATAGCCTGATCTTATGGAGGCATTTTCTCAATTGGCGCTCCAACTGCCCCAGTGACTCTAGTTTGTGTCACCTTAATATAAAACTAGTTTTGGCAAATCACACACTGTTTATTACTCTGTACTTTTATCAACAGCTTGTAAATGTATATCAAACACTTTCACCAGAAACTACTTTTTTTGTTTCTATTCACCAATCAAACCATTTTTTTTTTTTTGTAAACCAATGCCAACTTGTTTATGTCCTTATTCTCCTCCAGTCAATAAGAGATGTTTTAAGTAATGAGTTTTTTTCTAGGATAATATAGGGTAACATATGTGTCTTAATATTATAATCCTAATTGTCACTTTTTGTAGATTATTAATTGCTAACAATATTTCTCTTTTTATAATATCACAGCAGAACAACCTTTCTTTATCACTGATATTTTCTAACTTCCACTTTAGCTAACTTGATACTTTTAATATTAGTAACTCTCTTCCTTGCATTCTGTTATCAAGGAAGTCCTTTCTGTAATGCCGATTCTCATGTGATGATATTTTATTATAAAAAATATCTTTTGATGCTGCTATACATTTCTCAGTTTTATAGACAGTATTCAATACATTTTAGCATCTTTTAAAATCAACACTCTCCTAGAATGAAAAATGGATGTAGCTTATGCTAGAAACAACACACACACACACACACACACACACACACCTGTGCAACAAAATCTTTCATGAAGTGTGTAGGACTTAAGATTAATTGTTCCTTTTCCTTTAGAAGCTTAACAAGAAACTTACACTGACAAGTGGAACAGTTTACCAAGTTGGTAGTTGTTGTTAAACATTACTTTCAAGCAAAATACTTATAAATCACATATGGGGTTAGTTAAGAACATAGATACAAGAAGGGGTTTTACTCTCTGTCTTTATGTAGAAGAGGATTGAAAGAAAGAAAATAAAGAGAAAAGATTGAGCTATGTCTATAGCTTTTTTAAAATGTGACAACTTAACATACAAAATCACTATTCTTTAATTCCCATCTTACCGACCCTATGTCCTTAGCAGAAAACTAGGCTCTTTCAAATTGTATCATGGTAAAATAAGCTTTCTTGCTTTTGTTTCTCCTCCAAAATTTTAAAACAATAGACTGAGTGCAGTGCTATTTAGGCAGTGAAGAAAGAAACATAATGTTGAGCTGTACCCTAAAGACATTTCTTTTGTATTTTAATGCGTTTTATCCACAGATGTTAGTTGAAAATTGATATAATGGTGTTTCTTGTAAGACTACCAGAACCAAAACAAAACAAAAAACATTTTAAAAGTAGAATAGATGTAATTGTATGTGATAAATGAGGCTGGTGGAAATGTACTAGAAACCCACAGGGAATAATTATCCATCAGCGGCACCTGCAGAGGATTTATAAACAGCTGCGGAACTTGATTTTTCAACAAGAAAAATAGAGAAAATAACTTAAAGATTGGAATTAAGAATTGAAAAGTTAGGAAGCAGAATACAAAATGAGAAGGGGTTTAAAAGAGAATTTCAATCTAGAAATTATAGAGGAAAACCAAACTAGGGTTTTCTTTTTTAATTATTAAGGGAAAAGGGCAATTAATATTTGGGGTAAAATCTTTTAACTTGATGTTATATCAAATTTAACTTCAAACATAAAATGTGAGTCTAAATCTTTAAATTGATATTTCATATTTTGACACTATACTGTAATAACGTCATACAAGTTCAACAATTACTCAGCTATATCTCTGGGGCTGGAATACTGCAGATTACTAGGTATTTACTCTTTGAAAATAATCTGTGTTTTTTCATCATTTTCTTCTGTGTTCCCATTTTATAAATAGGTTTGTAATTTTTAATGCTTTTTTAAAGTTTAACATGTAATAATACTTTAAAGATTTGATTTTTGACATTACTTTTTTTCATCATTTTTAAATAGCTCACCTTAAAAGTGTACAGTGTTTTAAAAATACATATGAGTGTATATGTGCATGCGTGCTTACTGTTCACAAGGTTTTAGCTTCTATCACAATGAAATGAACTTGAATTAAACTTCTCTTGAGACATTAGCAGTTTCCAGGGTCTGTAAACTTCTGATCACATTTTTATTAACAAATAATGCTTGTTTCCTATTTGTTCCTGTTTGAGTAACTTATTTAATACATACCATTATATTAATATTCAACTATATCCAGCAGCCTGCAAATCTTACTAAACAATGATAGATTGTGTTTTTTCTCCATAAGATGCATCAATGTTTTCTTGAAATGAAGATTACTTAATAGCAGTTCAACAACTCACTGGGGACCATTTGAAACAGCAAAATTATCAGCAAAGAGAAACTAAGAAAATTACATACCTAAATGTAAGACAAAAACAATATACTCTTTAATCACACAGTATGAAGACAAATAGATGGACTATACCCCTTTACAATTCCACTGGGAACCTTTCCATTGTACAAGTCATATTTCCACTGATATTTAAGGTCTCTAAATTTTGTTCACCATAAAACTACAAGGTGAAATCATAATCCTCAAGTAGGTTTGATTTGGAACTGAAAGATTTAGTGAGCATCTATATTTGACAAATATGCCCTCATTAGTGAAATTAGCAATATTGTGAATGAATCACAAGTAAGACCCCTTGACTTTAGACATGTGTTACAAATAGACACTGTGCACATATGAACCAGCAAAAGAGCCGTCTTTGGCCATCAATATCATGAAACGTTTATATTAGGCTTTTTAGTATCTAAAATGTGAAGAAAATTGCTATTTAATAAGCTATCTAGTTTACAGTACTGTGTTATATCCGCAGTAATAGTTTAGGTCAGCATGAATTCAAAAGACAATGAAAACACTGTAAATATTGATCAGAGAATTGTGCACAAACTTTAATGATTAGTCAATTTGTAGGCATCAAACTATCAGATAATGAGGAGAGTTTGTACATATTCTTCTCAAAACAACCTAAATGGAAAATTATAAAACACTCAATAGTATAGTTTTTCTACATTTATTCCTTCATTGTATTTCTTTTTCAGACCTCAAGCATAATTCTGTCCTGAATCAATGGGGCCTTTTTTTGAAAAGTGTGTAAATACATGTTTTGGTGATAATTATTTTAATTAATAACATTGACTAAAGTTCCAAAATGCTGTTAAGTTAGTATTATAGAACTTAAATGACATGTAATAATCAATAGTTGTGTTTTATTATGTTTCTATAAATAGGTGTTAAAAGTAGTTAAATTGATTTGAAATTAAATTACATCAAAAAGAAAGTATTCAAAAACTAGAAAACTATCAGAATCGAGGTCATTTGCATAAAATAAGGCAAAAGAAGACCTTATTTTGTCTTTGTAGGATTGAAACCTTCTAATACTGGGTTATAGAGGATTAATATAAATTGGCCATTTTAGCTTGTATAATCATATCCTCTGAAAGTATTATGCAATATCTTATCTACCTGGACAATATGTTCTCTTCTTCCTATAACTGCAATGATTTTTTAACAACTGCATCGTCTAAAATCATTTGGTTACATGTCTTCAGTGACTATTTATGTAACTAGCTTCTATTGCATCATATGGGTTACGGAGGGCAAAGATTGAGAACTTCAGTACAGAGTCACCACATTTAGAGGTAAGATATAACAAACAGCTTTAGCTTCCACCCTCTGCCTTCTTCAGTCTGTTAAAGTGTTTCATAAGTGATATAAGTGAGCCCTTTATAGACTCTACTGTAGTACTTCACCTTTTTCTTTTTCTGTTCTCTATTGACTAATTCCCTTACACATTTTCTACATAAAGCATGGATTCCTTGACAACAGAGGTTGGCTATATGTGTTACTGATGCTTAAGTATTATTTCATAGATATCCTGAAAGCTCCCAAAGATTTTATTAATGGGGTAGGTAAACATCTAGAAAGTCATAGTAAATGTCTAGAGCCGGAGACTGAGAGAAGAAACTTCTGCAATGGGTTGTAACAAATAAGATTTTTCCAAAGGAGACTTTCTACACTGCAGTGAACCAGTGGCTCTCATCCATCCCACACTGTACTGACAGTTTTCACTCACAGATGTCACTCTGTGTACATGATATTAGTTTTGTGAAAATTCAGCTTCTCTTGCGTTGTCTTGAATAAAGGCAAGATGTTTAAGAAAGGTGACAGTAATGATAATCACCTGCTATTTTTCATTTGAAAGCACAAGGTCCAAATGATAATTTATCATGATCTATGAAGTGGACATATAAGTTTTTCTTGTGCTATAAGAGAAAGATAGTTTTATACTTTCAATTTTTTTCTAAAAAGTAGGTCTACACATTATAGTGACATAATATATTGGATTCATTAAACTTTTACTTATTTTATAAAATATTCTACAAAAAAATCTCTCTCTTTTTTTGGTAAGATAGGCATTTTAGTAAAAGGTTAAAGACAGTTAAAAGCAGGCTAAGCATTCAATATTTCTATGCAGGAAAGACAGACTATATCCCTTCCAAAATGGATGGAGAGGTGTATGTCTTTTGATTTTGTGCACAGGCCTACATGTCATAAAACTTGATGCTTGAAATGATTCCATATCCTTTCAAATTTGGGATTGTGGTACTCATTTCATTACTTTTGGTATAGAAATGTATAATAAAATCTGGAAGTTGAAGAATGTAGAACTACTTTGATAAAGGTCTCGCCTGCTCATTTCATTAACAACATCTGATGATGTATAGAGAAAGAAATAGTATTAAGGAAAGACCCAATGGATATAAAACCAATGTCGATATGTTATTATAGTTCTTATCATAATTATTTTTATTAAAATATGCATTCATTATGTCAGTAAATTTATTATTTTACTAGATCTGATACTAAAACTGTATTGCACTGCTTAAGTATGAGTCAAGTTTATATGGTTAGATGTAAAGATTATGTAACAAACACATGATAAGTATACTGATTTAAGATGATACTAAAAGGCAGTAGTTATGAATTAATAATACTATCAAAATAAATAGATATTTCTGAGTCTAACAGTCTTTTTCAGTGTTGTGGTCTCATAATGAAAATATACTTGTATTGTTGAAAAAGAAAGGAGTATTAGGAAGTTACAGACTTCGATATATCTTTTTAATGTTTCCATTGAAATGGAATTATATCACCTTTCCTTCAATTTTATACTTCCAGTCTTTCCAGAATTTTAAGATTTTTTTTTTACTAAAGATAGTAATTATTAGCTTAAATATTTGTTGAAATGTGTTATACTTCAAAAACATAAAGTAAAATTTTGCTTCAAATTTAGTCAATGCAGTCTTTATGGTTATTCACCTAACAACTAACAGCAACAGTGGCTTTCTGCACAAGACCAGCATAGGACTGGATCTGTAGGCAGTTTACTGCTCACAAGCAAAAGACTCATCATCATTTTATTATTCCGTCTAACCAAACAGGAGCTGTTGTTTCTTGGTAGTACATTTTCTTTGGTTAGGTAAGTAAAATACCATCAGTGCTTATATAGGTAAACTTAAATAAATTGAGTGCTTCTCAACCATGTATACAAATATGAATCTCAAACACACACATACACACACATATACACACAATAAAAACAACAATACATGAAATTGGAGAATTTATAGGGAAAACTCTTTGTAGGAGGAGATGATAAAATAATGATATGGCCTTGCTATAACCAAATATTATATTTGAAAATTGTGAAAAAATGAATACATTGGTGTAGTGTTTATCTGCTTTTTCATTACTGTAACAAATAGAATATCTGAGACATTCAACCTATAAATAAGAAAATATATCAGATCATCTTTTTAGAAGTCCAATCCAGAATAAGTTGGGTTCATATCCTTAGTGAGATAGCATACCAAGACAGCAGTGAAACTACATATGCATGTCTAGGAAGCAAATGGAGAATATAAAGAGACAGAGGTCCTATAATTGACTTTCAAAAGCCAGACTCTCATCACCCAAGAGTCTCTCAATAGAGCCCATCTCTTGCAGTTTTCCTTGGCCAAGGACAAGGAAGTGGGCTTCAGGCAGGAATCTGACATTAGGCTAGAACAAAAAAGTAATTTCAGGCAGGAATCTAAATCTTAGGCTAGAACAAGGAAATAGGCTTCATACATGAAAATTACTTTGGGCTAGGACAGGGAAGTTGGCTCAGATAATTTGATCATTCTGATAAGACCTTAGAAACAGTGGTCATGGGAATTTGTTAATTGCCTTGCTTGTTCTTTGACTGTTTGTGTTTATTGTCTTGCTTGTTCCTTGACTATTTGCATCTATTTTATTGCTAGTTCCTCAACCTAGAACTGACCTTAATACTTGCATGCAATTAAAATGGTATAAAAGCAGATTGGGAAAAAAAGTTAAGATGTAAACTACTTAAGAATGAGTTATGAATGGGATGTTGTTATCAACCTACATGGAACAACGTTATCAACTACCAATCACACTCCAAGGTTCAGGGAACAACATGAAAGATACAGATGAAAGGGTCTAAGAGCTGAAAGATGGAGAGGAGTGGCATGAAATACAGTCTACTTGGTTTTGTAGCTCATGTATCGTACCACCAGTGACTATTCCCATAAGATCAAGGTTGCCAAAATTCCTGCATAGATAGAAAGGTAGTCCCCATGTCTAGCTTTATACTTAGGAGCTACTGGCACCTGGTAGCTGTTGGGGAGAGGAGAATCATTCTTTGAAGGTTTGGCCACGTGCAAGTTCCTGTGCATAATTCTGCATTCATGTACATATGATCTGCATGAATAAAACATAGCCAATTTTCAAAGGAATATGACGAAAAAAGAGATCCTTCCTGCTCCTGGCTCTACTTTCCCCAAGTGCACCACAAAATCTACTCTATTTCTGCTTATTGAGGAGATAAATGAGTAGACCTTGAACCCACCCTCTTTACCTAACCTCTCTTTGTCTACAGATTGTAGCTTGGTTATCTAATGGCTAATATCCACTTATAAGTGACTACATAGCATTTACATTTCTCTGGATTATCTCACTCAGGATGATTTCTCTAATTCTATCAACTGACTACAAATTTAATGTTATTTTTTAAAAAAGCTTAATAATACTCCATTGATAAATGTATCACAGTTTCTTTATTAATTCTTTTATTTATGGACATCTGGGTGGTTTCCAGTTTCTGGCTATTTTGTGAATAAAGCTGCAATTATCATGGTTGAACAAGTATCTTTGTGGTAGGATGGAATGTCTTTTGGGTATATGCCCACATGTGGAATAGCAGAGTCTTCAGTTCTATTTATTCTCAGTTTTCTGATGAACCACCATATTGATTTCCATAGTGGCCGTGCAAGTTAGCACAGCTGTCAGCAATGGAGGAGTATTCTCCATGTTCCACATCCTCCCTGCATGATCTGACACTTGTGTTATATATGTTAGTCATTCTGACAGGTGTAATATGGACTCTCAATAGTTTTCATTTGCATTTCCTTGAAGCCTAAGGATGCTGACTCCTCCTCTATGTGTTTCTCAGCCATTTGAGATTCCTCATTCAGAATTCTTTGTTTAGATCTAATGCATTTTTAATTAGATTATTTGAATTTTTGGATAGTTTTTAAGTTCTTCATATCTTTGAGAATTATTCCTCTTTCAGATGTGAAGTTGGTATTGTTTCCTCATTCATAGGCTGCTTCTTTGTCCATTTGTTGAAGCCATTTGCCTTACAAATTCATGAGCCTCCATTTATCAGCAATTGAAATTAATGCCTGAACTATCAGTATTTTGTTCAGAAATACTGTGCCAGTGTATTCAAGGCTATTCTCCACTTTCACTTCCATCAGATTAAGTGTATCTGGTTTTATGTTGAACACTTTGATCTAATTGGATTTGAGTTTTATGCAAGGAAATAAATAGGTATCTATTTGCTTTTTTTCTAAATACAGACATCCAGTTTATTCAGTACCATTTGTTGAAGATGCTGTCTTTTTCCAGTGTTGTATTTCTGGCTTCTTTTTCACAGATCAGTTATCCATATGTGCATGAGTTTCAGTCTGAATCTTCAATTCTATTTATCAATGTATCTACTTTTATGTCAATACCATTTGGTTTTTATAATTATTGCTCTGTAGTACAACTTGAACTTAGGGATGGTGATATTTAGAAATATCTCCTATAATTGATTTATTTTTCAGGATTGTATTAGACATCCTGTATTTTTTATATGAAATTGAGAAGTGTATTTTACAGTTTTGGAAGAACTGTGTTTTAATTTTGATGGACATTGCATTGAATCTGTAGATTGCTTTAGGTAGGATGACAATTTTTACTATGTTAATCCTATTGATCTATGAACATGGAACATCTTTCCATCTTCAGATATTTTCTACAATTTTTTCTCAAAGATTTAACTTTTTTTATTATATAAGTCTTTCTGATGCTTGGTCAGTGTTACTGAAAAATTCTTTTTTATTTGGGGCTTATTTCTCTCTCAGACCTTTTGTTATTTGTATACAGGAGAGCTACTGATTTCTTTGTGTTAATCCTGTATCATGTCATTTCATTGAAAGTGTTTATCAACTGTAGAAATTCTCTAGTGGAATTTTTAGGATTATTTATGTATGTTCTCAGAAATTTGCATCCATATGCAAATTATAACATTCATTGTCAGGAAATTCATTGGCCTACTTATTTCACTAATAGACTAGAATAAATCACACAGTAACAACTGATGAGTCCATTTACTTTGATTAAAGTGGTTTGATGTGTGGTATAAATATAATATAATCTTAGAAATCATGAAAAGATTTGTAGTACTAAAAATTATCCAAGAAAGATTATATAAACAAAACTTTATATTGTTTCATTCACAGTTGGTTTGGGCATTTTAAGATAAAGTATTTTATCATTTTTGTCAGCATTTGTAATCATTTCTTAGTACTTCTTGAGTAGATATATCACTTACTTTAGACCCAGCTGTGTGCAGTACTGTTCCATTTTCTCCTTGTTAATTGGAAAGTGATCTAATTATACTAGATTATCATTTGGGATTTATGCCATTTTCTATATCCAGTTAATAGACTTCCTATAATATCCATTTTTCTAATAGTCATAATTTCACAATCCTCTCTCAAATTTCTTCTACTTTGTTTTATTACATTGTTATCTGTGTGTCTGACCATAATCTTTTAATGTATCAGGAGTAAAATAAGCCATTTCAAGTTCAAAACAATATTAGAATTTGTGTCTGAGCAAGTTAAACATGTGATTAGTCCAAGTTTCAATCCACACTCATGTAAACCCATTGCTGTACATAAATTTCTAAGGGTCAATTTGTGACTTAAAATAAGGTGCTTTCTTGGTTTTGATAGGAGTTTTAATTAGTTCTAAATTTATTTCTCATTGCCAAGTTGCAGAAAATAAAATGTATTTATATCCCAAGTTTAATTATTTTTCAAAAGAAAAAAATACTGTTAAAATAAATAAATTTCAAGTTCTAACTTTGAGAAAATCACACTAAGAGTAGTGTTTTATTTTGTCTGTGTTTCTGTATGTGAGTGTGCTATTGTGTATATATGTGGGAACATCTATACCATGTAATTCCTTTATAGGTCAGAGGATAACTTGAGAGAGACGTTTTCTTCTTTTACTTTATAGGTTTTTCAGGGTTTAAACTCAAGTCATCAGGCTCTATCAGGAATTTTGTTACATTCTGAACTCTATTGCCTACCTTTGAGTGATACTTTTAAATCTCACTCTGAAAATCTTCTGAATATTCTTATGCTTTATAAGATAATCAAACATCTGCTGAGTTATTTATTTTACAATAATCTTTTTGTCTCATTCTCTAATTTCTTCTTCAGACTTCCCTTGTACTTGCAAATGTTCATTCTCTTCTCTTATTCAGAATAATTATCATCTTTTCAAGTACCTATTTTTCCTATTTGTAAGTTTAGGCTTATGGACTTAAGATTCCACAAAAGGTATCCTTAATTTAAATTTATATTTTAAATAATGCTATTTTGTAAGAAATATATGTTCTATTTATGTTTTCACAGACTCCCAGTCTTGAAATGCTTTTCTTCAATAGTTCTCCCATTTCTGAGTTAAGAGATATTCTCTCCAAGCCCACTCCTGCCACTGTGCTTCCTATCTTTGCTAAGCTGATTCTTCAACCTACATTGAGTCTACAGAGAGGAAATTCTCATCTGTGTGGGAAACATTCTTCAAAATAATTTGAAATACTCTCTTTTAAAAATATAACGTTCAGTGCTTCTATTGAAGTTTCTGACAGTCTATCCTCATTTATAAACTATCTTCTTCATACTCTCCTCAGAGTGTTGAAGTAGTTCTGGTTCATATTTTACTGTGAGATCAAAATTGTAATGGATACCAATAGTTTAAAGACACTATAAAGTGAGCACATCAAGAAAGAAATTGCTTCTGAGCTGAGAAGACACATTTCATAAAAAAATCAGTACAGAGCTCTGTAAGAGTGTTTCAGCAGTTGAGTCTGCTGGCAGAGATGGCTATAAATGATGTTTGTAAAAAATAAACCCATATTATAAAAAATAGGTGTTATTAATTCCTTCCTGCCATAAAACTAATAACAGATGGTTGTTGACTCAGCAAAAACAGAATCTAGTGGCTTTTTGTCTTTGAAATAATGTTAACTGTGCAACTACACTAAGACAATATGTATCAGCAGTTTTTATCATGGCAGTCAATTCAGGTGACAACAAAGTATGAGGAATAATTTTAACTCTTACTTTTATACTATTATTTTATAAGTGCTTTTAAGATACAATAGTATATATTACATATGTGGAAAATAGTTAATAAACTATAATGCACTTAATGTAGTATATAAATATTTACCTATAGTTTAATTGAGCTTTTCTCATTTGGACAATCCCTTCAAGACACCTAAACCACCTAAAGAAACCCTCAACACCATATATGAGAAGCTTCCGTTTGAGTTGTCTATAGCTGTGTGACAGACTGCTAAAACATACAGCTTTTTTAGTAGCACTTGGTTACAGTGAAGAGGTTGAAGTAATTACCTATTTCTGAAGATGCCATCCATTTCAAAAACAATGCCCAGAGACCGCTGATCTAGAAGTGACTTGATTGACTATTCCCTGAAGACTAGCTTTCATGCTACCAGAAGACAGCATGCAAACTCCCAAAGGAGGGAAAAAAAGTATAATCCTATCTAGCTATGATGCTTATGAACCACATCAACAATCAATTTGACATTCTAACCCTACAGATGACATAGTGGAACACATACATTGGTAGCAACCACCTACTCTCAGTTTTGACTTATTACCTGCTCAGCAAGAGAGATACAATGTCTGTTACTCTAAGCTTAGCTAAATACTCAAGTGATCATGAAATCATAGTTATTGAAGGAGAATCTACAACCATTAATTTACTAAAGGAGCACAATTCAATATAAATATTTGTCCTTATATCAACAGACAAATGTAGTCTTCATTCCTCATGAAAACTTACTGCAACAGACAAAGACTATTTCAGAAAACTAGATCCAACCAAACTACGTAATACTGAAGATCAGTAACAATAGATCAATTTATAAAATCTGCCACAATCAAGGCTCAGAGAACATTGTGGAAAGTGGGAGGGGTAGCAGAAAGAATATAAGAGATAAGGAACTAGCAAGTTTTCTGTGAGATTACATCCCTTAGTAGCATCAGAAACTTATAACTGTAAATTCTCACCAACATGACTGCCCAAACATGAGCTGAAAATTATACCAATGAGTATGTAAAACTTGATAAGGGAAAGCCCATGAGGTATTGTGGGGTATAAAAAGGCTATGAAAAATAAACCTAGGGCTCCTAAAGTATTTCCTGGCCATCCTCTTGAATAGTGCTCTTCTCTCTGTGTCTTTTAAAACAATAGAGAATAAAAAAATAAAAGAGAATAATAATCTATAGTTTTTAATATAGTTTTTAATTATTTTAATAACTTCATTTATAAATATTATTTTAACTTCCATATTTATGTTATTTTATTAATTCAGAACTTAAGTTTAAAGAAATTCCACTAACCATATAGGGAATTAAAATATCAAATTATGTATTAAGTTTGATTCAAGGTTGATATTTCAAATACTAGTGAAAACAAGGTTGTACTAATGTACATAAATCTATAGGGTAACTATAGATGAATGTCAAACAATACTAGCTATTTCATGTCTTTTTACATCTATTTATGATCTTCATTATTCAACTTTAAAATATAGTAAGTGTATTTTCATGCACTATTTTCCCAACATTTTTAGACATTTTAATAAACAAACATGACATCCAAAAGCAGAATTAAATTTACCAAATTGCTTTTAATGTTTGCTTGAAATTCTTTATGAAATGTAATTTTCCATTGTTGGGAGATATGAGGTCATTAATTGATCCTTGATTTCATAGAAATTTAGTACTATTGGCCAATTAGACCTGGTTAAAGCATAAATGATAAAATAATCAAGTTTCTGATCATTTGAGTTGTTAATATTTTGATATACCATACTGTATTGGAGTTTCTACTGGAGCAACATTCAAAAAATAAAAATGAAAACATTTTGATGAATATTATGTGTGAAAGCAGATGGGAGACATTAGTAGCAAATGAAATTTAAAACAAAAATCAACAAAAAGCTACTAAACAAAGAAACTAATATTAATAAAACTGAGAGATTCCTACAATTAGTCTCAGGAAAATTTTAGAGAAATTTGTAATTCATAACTTTAGAAATTGGAAATTATACTATTGATCATCCTGGAGGCTTTGGAATGATAGTACTAGTGGCAAATACATTTAACCTCTAAGAGCAAATAATTTCTAATGATTACATCCTGGAATAAAATGTAAAAACCAAATGATAAAACTTTAGCTATAAATTTATCTAAAATAAGTTGTCTTTATGGTTTCTACTGCTGTCATAAGCCATCATGAATCAAAAGTATCATGGAGAGGAAAAAGTTTGTTTCAGCTTACAATTCCATATCATTGTTTATTTTTTTTTATTTTATTTTTTTTTATTGGATGATTTATTTACATTTCGTATGTTGTCCCCTTACCCCATCCCCCACCACCCCCTCGGAACCCCCAATCCCCTCGCCCCTCCTCCTTCTTCTCTGTGGATGTAACCTCTATCTACACCCCCCCACTCCCACCTCCCCACCCTCAAAATTCCCACCCCCTGGGGCATCCAGCCTTCATGAGGTCAAGGTTCTCTTCTTCCACCCATGCCCAGCAGGGCCCTCCACTTTTACATATTCAGCTGAAGCCCTGGATCCCCCCCTAAGTGCTCCCAGGCTGGTGGTTTAGACCCTGGGAGCTGTGGTTGGTTGGTATTGTTGCTCTCCTCATGGTGCCACAAACCCTTTCAGCTCCTTCAGTCTTCACTCTAACTCCTCTATTGAGAACCCCATGATCAGTTCAATGGCTAGTTGTGAGCATCTGCCTCTGAATATGTCTGACTCTTGAAGGCCTCTGAGGAGATATCCATATCAGGCTCTTATCAGCATGCACTTCCTGTCTTCCACATCAGCATCTACCTTTGGTGATTGCACATGGGATAGATACTCAGGTGGGGTGGTCTTGAGACGGCCCCTCCTTCAGTTTCTGTCCCTCACTTTGTCTCCATATTTGCTCCCTTGAGTATTTTGTTGCTCCTTCTAAGAAGGACCGAATCACCCTCACTTGGTCTTCCTTCTTTATGGACTTCATGTGGCCTGTGAGTTGCATCTTGGGCATTTCAAGGTTCTAGGCTAATATCCAATAATCAGTGAGTGAATACCATGTGTGTTCTTTTGTGATTGGCTTACCTCACTCAGGATGATAATTTCTAGTTCCATCCATTTACCAAGGAACCTCTCGAATTCATTGTTTTTAATAGCTGAGTAATACTCCATTGTGTAAATATACCACATTTTTTGAATCCATTCCTCAGTTGAAGGACATCTGGGTTCTTTCCAGCTCCTGGCTATTATAAATAAGGCTGCTATGAACATAGTTGAGCATATGTCCTTATTATATGTTCGAGCACCTTCTGGGTATATGCCTAGGAGTGGTATAGCTGGATCCTCGGGTAATGCTATGTCCAATTTTCTGAGGAACCGCCAGACTGATTTCCAAAGTGGTTGCACCATCTTGCAGTCCCACCAACAATGGAGGAGTGTTCCTCTTTCTCCACACCCTCGCCAGCATCTACTATCACCTGAGTTTTTAATCTTAGCCATTCTGACTGGTGTGAGATGGAATCTCAGGGTTGTTTTGATTTGCATTTCCCTGACGACTAAGGATGCTGAACATTTCTTTAGATGCTTCTCGGCCATTCGAGTTTTTTCCATTGAAAATTCTTTGTTAAGCTCTATATCCCATTTTTTAATAGGGTAATTTGGTTGTCTGGAGTCTAATTTCTTGAGTTCTTTGTATATATTGGATATTAGCCCTCTATCAGATGAAGGATTGGTAAAGATCTTTTCCCAATTTGTTGGTTGTCGTTTTGTCCTATTGACAGTGTCCTTTGCCTTACAGAAACTTTGCAATTTTATGAAGTCCCATTTGTCAATTCTCGATCTTAGAGCATATGCCATTGGAGTTCTGTTCAGGAACTTTTCCCCTGTGCCCAAGTATTTGAGGCTTTTCCCCACCTTCTCTTCTATTAGTTTCAGTGTATCTGGTTTTATGTGGAGGTCCTTTATCCACTTAGACTTGAGCTTTGTACAAGGAGATAAGAATGGATCAATTTTCATTCTTCTACATGTTGTCCTCCAGTTGAACCAGCACCATTTGTTGAAAATGCTGTCCTTTTTCCACTGGACAGTTTTAGCTCCTTTGTCAAAGATCAAGTGACCATAGGAGTGTGGGTTCATTTCTGGGTCTTCAATTCTATTCCATTGATCTTCCTGCCTGTCTCTGTACCAATACCAGGTAGTTTTTATCACTATTGCTCTGTAGTACAGCTTGAGGTCAGGGATGGTAATTCCTCCAGAAGTTCTTTTATTGTTGAGAATAGTTTTCGCTATCCTGGGTTTTTTGTTATTCCATATGAATTTGAGAATTTCCTTTTCTAACTCTGTGAAGAATTGAGTTGGGATTTTAATGGGGATTGCATTGAATCTGTAGATTGCTTTTGGCAAGATGGCCATTTTTATTATATTAATCCTGCCAATCCATGAGCATGGGAGATCTTTCCATCTTCTGAGATCTTCTTCAATTTCTTTCTTCAGAGACTTGAAGTTCTTGTCATACAGGTCTTTCACTTGCTTGGTTAGATTCACACCAAGGTATTTTATATTATTTGCAACTATTGTGAAGGGTGTCATTTCCCTAATTTCTTTTTCAGTCTGTTTATCTTTCATGTAGAGGAAGGCTACTGATTTGTTTGAGTTGATTTTATAACCAGCCACTTTGCTGAAGTTGTTTATCAGGTTTAGGAGTTCTCTGGTTGAAGTTTGGGGTCACTTAAGTATACTATCATATCATCTGCAAATAGCGATATTTTGACTTCTTCCTTTCCTATTTGTATCCCTTTGACTTCTTTTTGCTGTCTAATTGCTCTGGCTAAGACTTCCAGTACTATATTGAATAGGTAGGGGGAGAGTGGGTAACCTTGTCTAGTCCCTGATCTTAGTGGGATTGCTTCAAGTTTCTCTCCATTTAGCTTGATGTTGGCTACTGGTTTGCTGTAAATTGCTTTTACTATGTTTAGGTAGGGGCCTTGAATTCCTGATCTTTCCAAGACTTTTATCATGAAGGGATGTTGAATTTTGTCAAATGCTTTCTCAGCATCTAGTGAGATGATCATGTGGTTTTTTTCTTTAAGTTTGTTTATATTGTGGATTACATTGATGGATTTCCGAATATTGAACCATCCCTGCATTCCTGGGATAAAACCTACTTGATCATGATGGATGATTGTTTTGATGTGGTCTTGGATTCGGTTTGCTAGAATTTTATTGAGTATTTTTGCATCGATGTTCATAAGGGAGATTGGTCTGAAGTTCTCTTTCTTTGTCGGATCCTTGTGGGGTTTGGGTATGAGTGTAATTGTAGCTTCATAGAACGAATTGGGTAGTGTTCCTTCTGTCTCTATTTTGTGGAATAGTTTGAAGAGAATTGGTATTAGGTCTTTCTTGAAGGTCTGATAGAATTCAGCACTAAAACCATCTGGTCCTGGGCTTTTTTTAGTGGGGAGGCTTTTGATGACTGCTGCTATTTCCTGAGGGGTTATGGGACTATTTAGATGGTTTATCTGCTCCTGGTTTAACTTCAGTACCTGGTATCTGTCTAGGAAATTGTCCATTTCATCCAGGTTTTCCAGTTTTGTTGAGTATAGGCCTTTGTAGTAGGATCTGATGATTTTTTTAATTTCTTCAGTTTCTGTTGTTATGTCTCCCTTTTCAGTTCTGATTTTATTAATTTGGATACTGTCTCTGTGCCCTCTGGTTAATCTGGCTAAGGGTTTATCTATCTTGTTGATTTTCTCAAAGAACCAACTCCTGGTTTTATTGATATTTTGTATTGTTCTTTCTGTTTCTATTTGGTTGATTTCAGCCCTGAGTTTGATTATTTCCTGCCTTCTACTCCTCCTGGGTGTATTTGCTTCTTTTTGTTCTAGAGCTTTTAGTTGTGCAGTCAACTTGTTAGTGTGTGCTCTTTCCAGTTTCTTTTTGTAGGCACTTAGAGCTATGAGCTTTCCTCTTAGCACTGCCTTCATGGAGTCCCACAAGTTTTGGTATGATGTGTCCTCATTTTCATTGAATTCTAAAAAGTCTTTTATTTCTTTCTTTATTTCTTCCTTGACCAATTCATCATTGAGTCGAGAGTTGTTCAGTTTCCATGTGTACGTGGGTTTTCCATTGTTTTTGTCATTATTAAAGACCAGTCTTAGTCCGTGGTGATCTGATAAGATGCAAGGGATTATTTCAATCTTTTTGTATCTGTAGAGGCTTGTTTTGTGACCAATTATATGGTCTATTTTGGAGAAGGTACCATGAGGTGCTGAGAAAAAGGTATATTCTTTTGTTTTAGGATGAAATGTTCTATAGATGTCTGTTAAGTCCATTTGGTTCATAACTTCTGTTAATTTCAAAGTGTCTCTGTTTAGTTTCTGTTTCCATGATCTGTCCATTGCTGACAGTGGGATGTTGAAATCCCCCACTATTATTGTGTGAGGTGTAATGTGTGTTTTGAGCTTTAGTAAAGTTTCTTTTATGTATGTAGGTGCCCTTGCATTTGGAGCATAGATGTTCAGAATTGAGAGTTCACCTTGGTAGATTTTTCCTTTGATGAGTATGAAGTGTCCTTCCTTATCTTTTTTGATTAATTTTGGATGAAAGTCGATTTTATTTGATATTAGAATGGCTACTCCAGCTTGTTTCTTGGGACCATTGGCTTGAAAAATTGTTTTCCACCCTTTTATTCTGAGGTAGTGTCTGTCTTTGTCACTGAGGTGCGTTTCTTGTATGCAGCAAAATTCTGGGTCTTGTTTGTGTATCCAGTCTGATAGTCTGCGTCTTTTTATTGGGGAATTGAGACCATTGATGTTAAGAGATATTAAGGAAAAATGATTGTTGCTTCCTGTTATTTTTTTTATTAGAGGTAAAGTTATGTTTGTATCTTTTTTGGGGGTTGTTGGAAGATTACTTACTTGCTTTTCCTAGGTTGTAGTTTCCCTCCTTGTGTTGGCATTTTCCATCAATTATCCTTTGAAGTGCTGGGTTTGTGGGAAGATATTGTGCAAATTTGGTTTTGTCATGGAATATCTTGGTTTCACCATCTATAGTGATTGAGAGTTTTGCTGGGTATAGTAATCTGGGCTGGCAATTGTGTTCTCTTAGTGTCTGTATGATGTCAGTCCAGGCTCTTCTGGCTTTTATAGTCTCTGGTGAGAAGTCTGGTGTAATTCTTATAGGTCTGCCTTTATATGTTACTTGACCTTTTTCCCTTACTGCTTTTAGTATTTTTTCTTTGTTTTGTGCATCTGATGTTTTGATTATTATGTGACAGGAGGTATTTCTTTTCTGGTCTAGTCTATTTGGTGTTCTGTAGGCTTCTTGTATGTTTATGGGCATCTTGTTCTTCAGGTTAGGGAAGTTTTCCTCAATAATTTTGTTGAAGATATTTACTGGCCCTTTAAGTTGGGAATCTTCATTCTCATCTATACCTATTATCCTTAGGTTTGGTCTTCTCATTGTGTCCTAGATTTCCTGGATGTTTTGAGTTAGGAGTTTTTTGCATTTTGCATTTTCTTTGACAACTGTGTCAATATTTTCCACCGTATCTTCTGCATTTGACATTCTCTCTTCTATCTCTTGTATTCGGTTGGTGATGCTTGCGTCTGTGACTCCTGATCTCTTTCTTAGGTTTTCTATCTCCATGGTTGTCTCCCTTTGAACTTTCTTTATTGTTTCTATTTCTAGTTTCAGATCCTGAATGTTTTTGTTTAATTCCTTCTTTGTGTTTTCTTCCATTTCTTTAAGGGATTTCTGTGATTCCTCTTTAAGGGCTTCTATCTGTTTACTTGTACTCTCCTGTATTTCTTTAAGGGAGTTACTTAATTCCTTCTTATAGTCCTCTATCATCATCATGAGAAGTGATTTTAATTCTGAATCCTGCTTTTCAGGTGTGATGGGGTGTTCAGGGCTTGCTATATTGGGAGAATTGGGCACTGATGATGCCAAGAATCTTTGGTTTCCGTTGCTTATGTTCTTGCGCTTGCCTTTCGCCATCTGGTTAACTCTAGTGGTACCTGCCCTCACTGTGTAAAACTGGAGTCTGTATTTCCAGTTATCTTGCTTATTGCAGAGCTCCTCAGAGTCCAGAGGTCTCTGTGGTCTTATGCTCCTAATCTCCTGGGTGGAAGAACTCCTGGGACTCCGGCCACCTCTTGGATCTGGAAATCCTTCTGGTCTGAGTGCAGTGGGTCCTCGATGACTCAGGATTCAGTTTCAGCTGCTCTGAGTGCAGTGGCTCCTGGATGACTCAGGATTCAGTTTCTCCACAGGACAGGAGCAGACCAACTCTGTGTCAGCTGCTCTGAGTGCAGTGGCTCCTGGATGACTCAGGATTCAGTTT
>NW_021620984.1:2038426-2064243 GCF_004785775.1 Grammomys surdaster
TCTCAACAGGACGGGAGCAGACGGACTCTGTGTCTGCTCCAGCCCAGCGGACCAGGCAGGGGCAGAAGGGAAGTGGAATTCCGGAGGGGCGGGGTTTGGGTAGCTGCTGTGCCCTGGATGTCCCTGGCTCCCTGATCTATCTCTGGGGTTTAGGGAGTGAGATGGAGTTCTTACCAGCTCCTCTGAGTGCAGTGGCTCCTGGATGACTCAGGATTCAGTTTCTCAATAAGACGGGAGCAGACCGACTCTGTGTCTGCTCCAGCCCAGAGGCCATATCATTGTTTATAAGTGACAGAAATCAGAACAGGAATGTCACCAAGCTGATTCCTGGGAGAAGGAACATATGTATAGTAAATGGATGTACTGCTTATGGCTTGTTCCTCATGGTTATTTATATTGCTTTCTTATAGGAAGTAGAATGTCAGTAGAATCTAATAAAAGTCTCAACAAATTATTTTATGGAGACTTAACCTTGATTGTAAAATTATAAGGAGAGGCAAAAGACTCATAGAAATCATACAGTTATAGTCACTGGTATACAAAGAAGTGAAAAGTTATATCAACCAAAAGAAATCAACATGGCAAACATGTTAAATTCATTCATACTCATCAAATTTCTGAAGCACCCATTTCAGACTTTAGTATATACCAGAGTAATAACCACTTTGACTTTCTGGATGCAACATTTTATTTAATGTTTTTAACTTAAACCTTGCTGATCTATTCATGAGAGCTATGTGGCTATGTGTCCCTCAACTAAAAAATATATTAGAAATTATGTCAAATAATTTTTTGGTCACCAGACCCCAGCCCAAAAAAAGCACCATTAACACATTCACATATGAGGTTCTTGACTTCAAGACTGTGGCATGTAGCCACAGTGTAGTATATACAATTTAGATATAAACATAGATTTCTGTAAAATATTGCAAATCTTGGCTTTTATTTCAATTCAAAAGGCTTTCTACGATCCAAGCAGCTTATTGACAAGTCCACTGTTCACTAAAGACAGAATTACATGCAGTTACCATGAGTTCTAAAATCAAACCTAACTTTAAAAGGCTTTATAAAGACAAAGGGATCAAAATTAATTGAAAAATAAGATGACTGATAAGATAGTGTTTGAATCAATAGATAATAAATGATGGTAAATGGTTGGTTTGTACAGAAAACATAGAAACTGAAGGACACAGAAACAAAGGTTTGGTTTGTCTTTTCACTAGATTCTAAGAAATTGAAGTCAAGACTGTATGAGCCTCTTTACTTTTAAACTCATCACAAACCAAAATTACTTGTTGGAATTTGACCAAAACTGAAAGTGACTGAGTACAAAGAGCCATGGCCACTCACAACTGTATCCATTTGCTGCTTGGACATGTGTTTGATCTGTTCATCACATCTGATGCACCTGAGGAATCTACAAGTAGAGGGACTATGACACTACCTATTCTCCACTACAGATCAATTTATTATATAAAACAGCACCCTACAACTGGCAAACAACCTAGCAAATGTATATTAATGTATAGGAAATGAAAACTCAATATTTCCTTATATGTAAGTTTAATACTTAGGATGTTTGATTTCTTGTTAGATTTAACCCTGAAGAAATATTATATGCAAAGTGATGAAATGATTGAAGGTCAAGTTTTAGAAAGGTATTACTTGTGACCCTCTTCTACAAAACAAACATCCTCAAAGGCAGCAGATCACTGGGGTGCCATATTCAACATTAATATCCTGGAAGATCCACTACCTGACGTAAATATTTTTACCCAAATCATAATTTCAAAAAAAAATAACGTTACAAAATTAGTAATGAATTTTATGAAATTATATAAGGACTAGAATATATAACTTATCATCATAATTACCTAATTTTCAAATGTTTTTATATACAAATTTAGATTTAACAAAAGCAATATTTCTCTCAAAAATTGTAAACACAATACATAGTCTTTTCATTTAAGTAGAACATTTTTATATGATCTCAATTCAATAACAATAAATTTTACATTAATAGTCATAATAGTAACTATATTTGAGCTGTTTGTATTAGTTGGATGATGTTATAAAAAAGTATCATTTGCCTTGCGAGCTATATTTACAAAGAACATGCACACATAGACTGAGATTATAATTAAAACTAATTTCATTATCTTTTTGGTCTATTGGTTTTTTTAAGGATTTGAATTAGCTTTGTGAAATAACATTTTTACTATTCCTTTAACATGATTATAACTTTCATTGTGATGATTATCTTCTAATAGTCATTTAGAGTACTCATTGTACACCCTAATGATTTATATTATTTACAAATTTCAGTGAAGTTCTCATTCAGAGAAAATGTTATATACCCACAGTATCTACTCATAATTTTCATGTATATATTCTTTTTCCAAGTGAAATCCCATAAATCATTGCAGGACTCTAAGCTTTCTCATATATTAAAAGGCAGGAATCTATGACTAATTGCTATAACCCTCAATAATTCTGATCTGAGCGTTGGGAGTACAGGTATGTAATGCCCCAGTATCTCTACTTCCTGTAAACTAAACATTGTAAACACATCTAGTAATCAATAAGAGAAAAAATGAAATAATATGCAAATGGAATATAAAACTTTGAAGTAAAAAAGAGAAGAAGGAAAAACTAGACAAAAATATATAAACAGGAGTAAGGTATCAATGAAATAATGAACAGCTCTGCTATAAGATTGTTACAGATCTGCATTTATAGTGTGTAGATCTGCGAAGAACAGGGAAATAGAAAACAATAAACTTAGTATTTGTTTATCTTTTCTTCTATGTTGGAAAGATAGATGCTGTGTAACTTTCTCAATTGCTTTCCACTTTTGTTTTCTAATCATTGTCTCTCACTGATCCTAGATCGTACCTAAGCTACCTGGACTAAGCTTATTGACCACTTAGCTCCAGTCTTTGACTACCCAGCACTGGGATTACTGCTGTGTGCCATCCAGCCTGGCTTTTGATGTACATGCCAGGTATCAGAACTCAGGCCTTCCTACTCGTGTGATAAGTTCATAATTAGCTGAGCTATATCCTGGACTCCATTAAGTAATATAGTAATCCACAAACAATAATTTCTACTTATAGTGTAACAAATAAGGATATCCAGGTCTTGTGGGAGACAGTTGATGCATGGAACATTCACTTTTCACTATGTAATCATCTATTTAGTCAGCATTTTAGTTTACCTGCATGTGAATAATCAGTAAGTCCATTTCAAACGTGTAAATATTATTGAGTTTATTTGAAACCAAACTCTAATAAATTTTAAAGGAAGAATTTTGCATTCTAATTTTAAAGGTAGAATTCCATTTATAAAATTCACCATCGTAAAATTAATAAAATATAAGAAATTAAAGCTTCCTGAAATAAAAAAGACTACGGTGTAAAGAAATACTCTGCACTCAATAAGTAAAAGCCATCATTCTTTGAACAGCTAAAGTGTTCTGTGGTTTGCTTGGTTTATTTAGAAATGAAGACAGGAAATTTCTCTCCTCTTAGAACCCAGCCTATTTTATGTATGGTGTATGTGGCATTTGGCTTTCACAAATTTACTTAAACCTCATGGACAGATAACTATGATAACCAAGATTTTCTTTTGATGTTGAATGATTTTCAAAGCTAGAGTTCCATTTTTATCTGCATATATAAATATCCATATGTATATAAATATGTATATATACATATATATATAATCTTATTTATTCATATTCTAATAATTTAGTAATGATGTGAAGCCACAATTTAAAGAGATTATTGGTGTCCTAAAATGGTGTGCTTAGTTCAAGGAAGGTTTATAACAAACGTGTCTTTATTGTGGCTTATTGAGCACTAGCTGTTTTCAGTAGCGCACCGAAAGACATATAAATGAATGCTTTCGAACAAGTTAACGTATTGTTAATTATAATGCATTTCAAGTGTTTGTTCACAGTCAGCATGGAAATTGAATTTCATTTGAAAGCAGAAGCAGGTTATCACTTCTCAATGAAGTGCTCATGAATATGTAAATGTTAAGTATGAATTATAGGGTACAACTCTTTCCCTGAGATCTTTATCTGTAAAGAAAAACATCAGACTGTTATTTTTAGGGGGAAAAAATAAGAGCTTGATACAATGAAGGCTAAATATTTATTGAAAAACCTATCACAAAGTAAGTGAAATATGGCAGGAAAGCTGGATGATCAGGAAAGTTAACTTGTATGTAGTTTAGTCACTCTTTAATTACCTGCATGATTTTTCCCTTTGCTTGGTGTTAACTGATTGTAATAACACATATCTTGCCTCCGTCCCGTATCTGTTATAGCGAAAATAGAGGTAAATATACTTGACAGTTGTTTTTAAGGGCTTTGTAGGACACTAACTAAACACAGTATTTTATAATTCCAAAAGAATTCTTATATTTGATAGCCATATTGAGCACCAAAAACACAATATAAATATTTAAATAATAATCTGTCTGAGACTATTAATAACTTGGAAAGAAAAATGAGGCTTGGGTTTTGCATCTCTTTGCATTTTGAAAAGAGAAAATCCATTAGAATTACCGAATAATTTAAAAGAGAGTGCAAGAGGTTTTGTTGGATTTCTCAGCAGTGCTTTTTCCTTTGAGTTCCTATACATATCTGAAAAGAAGAAAACACTAGAGTTAATGTGATTTAGTGAGGAATCTTTTCTGGAAGGGACAGATCAGGGATGGGTTGGAAAAGGCTTAGCTGTAATTCTGTGCAGTGGAAGCAGCAACAGCTGGGGCTCCTCCCTCTGATGGAGACTGCCCGGTTCCCTCTCCCTTCCCAGCTGATGAGAGTGTTTATTATTTATGATCATTAGATTACACTCATCCCTCAGCTTTTGGGCAGGTATACAAAAACAAGCCAGCACATCAATCTTCCCTTCCCTTCGTTTCCAGTCTACACATTCACACCTGCTACTTTCTCACATCCATTAGGCAGAGTCGGAATCCACAGATGGGTCTTGGTTGATGGAGGAAAGGAAAAACAAAATTTGGAAGAACAAAAGTCTACAGATAATTCCATAATCTTGCTAATATTTTTGGTTAAAAAGAAAAGAAAAAGAAAGGTGATCATTAGCAGCTGATGGTCTACCACTGCCGCCATCATTAGTGATACTTAGCTCCCAGCCAGTGTTTTAGGATACAAATAAATTTGAAGCTGTAAGTAGCAGAGACACAATTTACATGCACAATATGTTAAAAGTTACGAGAAAGAAAATCAGTTTAAAATAGAAAGGAAAAGTTTTATCAAAAGACTAATTATCTCGAAAGATCTTTTTAAAACATGGGGGAGGTAGATACTCAGGTCTTTCTTTAAGTTAACACAGTAAATGATCCCAGTCCAGTTCATGAGGGATATTTTATTGGAAGGAGTCCCTTTGATTTGAAAAAAATGATATTTCCTCAAATATTGAGGACTTGAAAGCCTAAATTATACTAACTTTTGTTTTCTTCCCTTTTAAAAAAATGTATGTGTGAGAATATGTGTATGGGTGTGCATACATGTATGTATGCATGCATGTGCATATGTATGTGGGGAGGCACATGTGTTATCTTTACAACCCTCAAAGAAGGAACAGGCACAAACTTACAAGCTGCTATCCCTAATTTTCTTCATGGATTCTGGAGATTTGAACTAAGGTCTTTCTGCCTGGACAAAGGGTTCTTTAGCAACTGGATGATATTTCCAGTTCCTTGAACTCAATAGTCCTACATATATGTACTAAATCACCCTAATGATTGATTAATGTTTAGAATCTGACTGTATCATAGATTCCTGTTAACTGAATGGTGTTACTTTGCCAATGAAATGTGAGTTATGATAGTCTATCTTACTGAAGAAATATAAAATTAAATCAAATAAAATTTGCCTTAGAATTACCTGAATGAGCACTAAAGCCATGTCTCATTTTTAAGTTCCTATTATGAAGGAACAAAAAGAAAACTATGGTACATGAAAGGCATTCTGAAGACAGCAATTTTTATTAAAATCATAATTTAATGGAAGTCCTTTGACATAAACTTCACCAGAATGTTCTATGGCTGCTGTGCCTTAAAGTTAAATCAGCAGATAAATACATGATATAAATTAGTAAATAAATAAGTAAATAAATAAGAAAATAAATAATCCAAGAAAAAAAAAGGGAGGCAAGTGTCTGAGATAGGTAAGTCAACAATATAATTATGTAGAAATAAATTTTAGTTATTAACTCATAATGACTTCAATCTGTCACCTATTTATTTTCCTTTTTCTACTAGCTTGTATTGAACTAAGCAAAATTTATTATGAAATTAAACAAGGCACAAGCTCATTATTAATCATATAAAAGTACACAAGGTTGTTTGGGACAATTTCTGAAAGTTTTAAAATTTTATTCTAGCCTCAAGGCAAAATTCATTTAACAATTATTCGTGAAACTCAAGTCAGCAACTCAAACAACAATTTTAAAAATAAAACGTTGTAACACAATGCACTCCAATAATAGACTAATTTGATGCTTACATGCTTATGGCTGATAGCGTGAAAATGTTAAGTGTTTGCTGTTATCAAATCATTATGTTTCGACAAATGTAGAAAGCTTTGTATATCAAAACACCAATTCTTCACACATAGTCCTAACTCTGAGGTGAACCAGTTCAGGCAGAATTTGTTGGTGATGCATCGGGTAATGGATGTACAACAAATAAAATGCATGTATGGGAATCTACAATGAAGACAACAGTGCAAGTGTACAATGGACAACAGGCTAGCTCCCAGAAACACCTCAGAATCTTATATGTTTGATTTGCAATTAATTTTTGGTCATTGCATATTCAGTCATACCTAATTATTCCAAACCTTATATTAAGTTTATTAGAGACAGTGTATGTGATAAACAGCACTCAGTGTAAAAGTAGCTTTTATTCACCAGGTGTAATTGTTGACTCAGACGCTTACTGCTAAATAAGCTCACACTTACTAGCACTTTCTGAACTTTGGCTGGATAGTTCAATTCAGCTGTTCTGGTTCAAACTAGTCTTATGCTGACTGATTCATATTGGCTTCTCTCATCTTCTCACCGAGTTGTTCTGATTAGTAAAATTGCCTCTGAACTTTACTAACTGCACCAAATCCATGGAACTGAACTGAATTCCACTCAACTGAACTGTGTTGCATTTAAGTGAACTCAAAGAAACTGACTGACCTTCTATCCCTGCCTGTTCTATTGTTATCTCCCTTTCCTGTCCTTTCCCCTAAGAGTTGGGTGTATCTTCCCTGACTCATTCTGACAAATCTTGCACTGACTTACCATGTTATCTGTCTCTCAATTAGCTGTCACTTTCAAACATGGCTGATCCCTTCTACAGATTAATTTTACCTTCATTGAGTTTACTAAGGGTGTGTCTATGTTGTAGTCAAAGGGATCAAAGGTGTGCCTATTCCAGTTGGATCAGACCTAGAATGTCTTCTTATGTAATCTCTTGTGAGATCAGCTGTGTTGCTCTATTAAAATTACTGTACATCGCTGTTTAAGAAGATGTTAGCTAAACAAGGATTTCTCAGAAGCCATGTGTATTTGAGTAAAAAGCAGACAGCATTCAATAAAGAATGTTAACATATAAGACCTATGACTGACTTTAAATTACATTGAATTCTATCTCCAATAAACTACACAAAGGATAAATGTGACTCACATTTGAAATAGTTTTAATGATAATCTTAACTATGCTTTTACTTTGTAGGCAACCTTAATTGATTGAAATACGTGATTCCTTAAAAGTTACTTTGTAGAATTACTCCATACTTATAAAATACATTTATAGTAATAGCTGAGAAGAACATTATCAATAACACAACAGTAGGAGATGAAACATTGAACAAGCCAGTAGTTCATATGTCAATTTTGAAAAAAAAGCATAAATAGGAATTTATGAGTTTATTGGATAAAATGTAGTAATTGTTTGGTTATAAACAATATATTTAATCCACTGAATAGTTCTTGTCTCAGAAAAGGCATAAATGTAGCTGGGTTCAATTGTACTTCTGTAAATTACCAGGATTCTTATTGAGGAGACACACGGTGTCTAAGATGTCTGAGGATCTGAAACACTAGTAACTCTTTCGTTGGTTGGCTTATTTTTTAGAACAAAAAAAAAAAAAAACAAAACAAAACGTTTTTTTACAAACAATATGTGTTGATTACAATTCTCCCCCTTCTTCCCAGATCCTCCTCACCCACCCAAACCCATACTCTTTTTTCTCTTTCTATTTAGAAAGCAAATAGTCAAACAAACAAATAGTCATAAAACTAGTGTAAAAACAACAAATTAAAAACATATGAAAAATACACACAAGACTGGTAAGACACAAAATTAGAAAACATAATATACAATCCAAAGGCCAGCAAGACATAAAGTGCCCAAACACAACAATATTATTCAAAGTACTTTTACAATAACATCACTGTGTTCATCTGTATTGGACATTTAACTTCAGGCTTGGGGCCTCCCATATATGTCGTTAAAATATCCATCCAGTGATACTCCATAGGAGAGAACTAATTCTACCTTTGCAAGCTCATGACAATTAGAGATAGTTTTTGTGTTAGAGATGAGGGCTTGAGTCCATTCCCCCATTAGTGATGTGACTCCTGTTGGTTTGAAGCTGTAAAGGTCCTATGCGTGCTGATACAGTCTCTGTCAGTTCTTATTTACATCAATTCTGTCCTATCTGAAAGACACTATTTCTCCAGAGTCACTCACTCCTCTGGATCTTATTATCTTTCCAACTCCTTTTCTGCATAATTCCCTGAGCCCTTATGGCTAGTGTTTTGTGAGACATCCCATTTAGGACTGAGTGTGACAGGGCAAGACATCTTTTATTCCATCTTTTATTCTTGCAGATTTAACTAGAATTTGATCTCCTTGATGTAGAATCCTGTGGCATGCTACTAAACTCTATTCTAGGAACTAAAGATTAAGATGCCTTAGCCTTAGATGCATTTTAGCTTCAGTCAAAAAAACCTGCTTGTGCAAACTTCCTGCTCCTGCTAACTGCTTGTTTTAGATGCTAATCTAAGGTGTGTAAGCACCTGGCTTACACAAAGTAACTACAGCTGCCTAACTAGACTCCAGGACTTCATTTCTACCTTCACAAACTCTGTTAGCACTATACTTAAAATCTGTATACTTGAGTGTAACTCCAACTGAGTGGAATAAAGACTTTCAGGTGGCCATACATTGTGTTTGAGTTGTCACCTCTAGTGGGTTACTCATAATAATAGTGTTCCACCATCTCTCATTCACAAAACTTTGTCCAGTTGTATATTTCTGTGTTAGTTTCTATCTATACCATGCTAAAACTTTTCTGATAAAGGACTATAGAGGATGCTACAACCTGTGACTCACTTTGGGAAACATTTTTCTAAAGATAGAAACATTGAACCAGTTCTTTCACTGGTGTAATTTTTAAAGTGAAATAACATAAAATAGTAAATGTTTAGAAAACCCACGATCTTCCAAGGTCTTGAAATTGAAGCAACATTTCAACTATTTATGATGACATACATAATAAAATACACTTTTATCATTATTAAATGTAGGGTATGCAGCATGAATTATTTCACATGTCTGTGCAACCATGGCTAATATGCATGTCTAAAAAATTTTCACCTTCCTAAGTATGAGTATCCACTCTTGAAACAGTTACTGTTCCTTTAGCTCTTAGAAACCATAATATTATCTGTCTAAATAAATTAATCAAATTCATACTGTAACTTTCTTAGTTGAGTTATTTTTATTTCATTCATTTTAAGAGAGTATCATTGACACAGGTGATGTACTGCTGTTGATATTGGCCTTGCACTCCTCTTCTTCACTTCTCTCCTGTTCCTGCCTACTCTTTTCTTCCTAACTAGTACTCTATGTGCACTCATCCATTCATTCTTTTCCTCCATCCATTCATCCCTCTGTTGCTCTAGCCCTTCCTCTCTCTTTCCTTCCTTCCTTCTTCCTTCCTTCCTTCCTTCCTTCCTTCCTTCCTTCCTTCCTTCCTCCTTCCCTCCCTCCCTCTCCCTCCTTCCCTCCCTCTCTCCTTCCCTCCTCTCTCCCTCTCTCTCTCTCTCCCTTCTCCCCTCTCTCTTTCATTTCTTGCTCACTGCTCTCCTTCCTGATTTCCCTTGAAGATAGCCATAGCTCCTATAAACTTATGATTGCCAGCATGTATGCACTCATGTCCTATACAGGCAGCAGAATTCTACTGTACTACACCATGCACCACTCCTCACTTCCCTTAGCCCTTCTACCCTTCTTCTGATATGTTTTTTGGGGGATCTTAATAGCATGAAATAGACCCACTTAGGGCCAAGCACTTAGCACTCACTTATTCTTATAATTTGTCTGCTTATGTGATCTGAATTTTTCCTTTGCCTACTGAGAGGACTCTCAAATAGCAAAGAAGTTTAGAGAACTTAGTTTAATTACATGTACGTTTGGCACAATAGTTTTAAAATTCTCTATGAGAACTTTGACCTTCCTTGCTGTATGCTTTTCATTAGTTCTAGTTGCTAGCTTTTACTCTGTAAGCCTTGCTCCTTAATTTAAAATGATTGGTTGAATAAAGATGCCTACAGCCTGTAGGTAGGCAGAAGATAGTTTCGGATCCCAGGCTTGGAATCTAAGGAGGGAGACAGAGGAGTAGGAAGAGGATGCCATGGGGTAGGTGGATCTTGAGAGCAGAACCATTAGAGCCAGCCAGTTGGTGTAGGTGCAGCTCAGGCAGAACATGAAAAGTGATTTCTCAGGATTATTGACAAGGAAACAGACAAATAGCACAAAGAGTAGATAACTGCCCAGCTCTGGTGCATTAAATGCTTATACATATAAAGGATTTGTGTGTTTCATTTAGGAACTAGGTGACAAAACATTGTATAAACCTCCCAGATAATATTTACCACAACAAACTGCCAGTTTCTTATTCTCTGCAGATTGCCCTGTGTGTTGCTCGCCATTAAATTCAGAGACTCAGAGTAAAAGGGAGAGAAGAGATATATGTTAATATGGATGAAAATAACACCAGCAGAGGTGTAATAATCTCAAAATTATTCTACCATCTTATTAATAAAACTCATGTAAACTGCTTGAATGAAAAATATAGACAGCATACAAGATATATATCAAAGGGCTATTTGATTAGAACAGCTATTGTTTTAAAGACTACAAATCCAAAGTAAACATGTCTCAGAATTATTCTGGGTAAAATGAAGTGGTGTGTTTTCTCTACAAAAATAGACTCTACTCTGAAATGACGCAGTAGATTGTGGAATAATGTAATCAGTTCTATAAGTACAAATACCGATCTTACATATTTTTAAAAGTTGATGAATTTAGAGATATAGTGCATAAATAATTATATGATGATAATAATGGCGTTGATGTGTTAGCTAGAATAAAGCAGGAGGGTGTCAAAGGAGTTATTTTGCAAAATGTAGGCTTTGTTATTTTTGGCACAAAATGTGCTACCTTGTAAAAACTATTTTATTCACAGATAACATATGGACAAGTTTAGAAAGAAGATACTGAATACAGTAATAATGCTGTATACAGATAAACTTAGGAGTTTAGCAGATATTTATCTATAGAAACATATGATCATAATTTGAAGCCTGTATCCTACAAAACAATTTTCTAAAGATTAGGAGATGCAACATTTTAAGGTAATGAAAAAGCATCTACAAATATTAGGAAAGACATTTTGTGTAAAGAAAAAATTGTTTAACTACTAAAATCGGTATGTCTTAAACTAAGCTAACTTAATAATTTATTTTATTATAATTTGAAATATAAATCCGAGCTGTTTGATTTAAGAAAGTTTAGCATCATATTCCTATACTTATATAATTTTAATGATGCTCATACTTTAAGGGTCTTTTATTATGAAGAATTGACACTTGTCATCTAGATTTATTTAATTATTCACTTACAAGTTTAAAAAAAAATCTTCAAAAGGTAAACTAGTTATCACTGAAGAGCTATTCTCTCTTTAATCAAAGATATAACAAGTCTCTTTGATCTGATGAACAATAGTTTGAAAAAAGAATGGAATAAACCAGGTTTGTGTTGATTGATTAAAGGCTGCCTCTCAATGTTCTATCATTTCAGAGGTAGAAACTCAGCTTAATAGAATTAAACTTCAAATTATATTGCACCTCTAACCTTCAGTTAAATTTGCAAAATTGTATGGATTTTTCATACTACATTTATATTTACATTGTTTTAATAGTTACTTTTATCTTGGCAAAATAATGCAAATTGTTTTAATCTATAAAATAATTTTAAGTCACAGTCTATTGTAAAAAGGTTGTAAAATTTAGTCAAGTTGCATATGAATGATTATAGAAGGCATAAATAACAGGAGAGAAAACATAAACTAGTCACCTCTTAAATATTCATAAAATGATGTTTCAATTAATGAACATAATTCTACTTACTAAGATATTAAAATATTATCTTATATTTCTAGCACCTTGCATTGAATAATGCCAGCTAAATCAATATACAGCATATTATGTATCATATAAACTTTTTTTTTTTTGGTTTTTCGAGACAGGGTTTCTCTGTGTAGCCCTGGCTGTCCTGAAACTCACTGTGTAGACCAAACTGGCCTCAAACTCAGAAATCCACCTGCCTCTGCCTCCCAAGTGCTGGGATTAAAGGCGTGCCACACCACTGCCCAGCTAAGCATTTATTTTACTATTACCTCAGTAGTCATGTAGACTGTTACATAATAGAAGAATCTTTTTAAAATTCTCAAAATTAACTAAGTAATAAGTGTTACAGCTCAATAGGTTCTCTGCTTCCCAGTTAAATGTATTTTCAAGCTATCAAGGTTGTATTCACATACACTTTTAAATTTAGTAAATTGCTTCACTTGTAAGAGTCTCTTTTCATTTGGAAGTAACCTGAAATGACCAACATGGAAAGTGTAAACTTATTTTAAAAATCAAATTTACTGACTTTTTAAAAAGGAATCTGACATAGGCAAAGGACAAGGAAATGGACTGCAGGCAGGAATCTGACATTAGACTAGAACAAAGAAGTAATTTTAGGCAGAAGTCTAAATCCTAGGCTAGGACAAAGAAGAAATTTCAGGCTGGAATCTAAATTTTAGGGTAGAAGAAAGAACTAATTATAGGCAGAAATCTAAATCTAAAGCTAGAACAAAGAAGTAGGCTTCAGGAATGAAAATGACTTTGGGCTAGGACAGGGAAGTAGGTTCAGATATTTTGGTCATCCTGATAAGCCCTTAGAAATAGTGATCATTATTTTCTTTGGTATCTTCTGAACCTGAGATTCTCTCTTCTATCTCTTGAATTCTGTTGGTGACTCTTGCATCTATGACTCCTGATTTTTTCCTCGGTTTTCTATTTCCAGGGTAGTCTTTGTGATTTCTTTATTGTTTCTACTTTCATTTTTATGTCCTGGATGGTTTTGTTCAATTCATTCACCAGTTTGGTTGTGTTCCCTCGTAATTCTTTAAGGGATTTTTGTTTCCTTTTTAAGGGCTTCTACCTGTTTATCTGTGTTCTCCTCAAATTCTTTGAGAGTGTTATTTATGTCTTTCTTAAAATCTTCTATCATCATCATTAGAAGTGATTTTAAATCTGAATCTTGCTTTCCTGGTGATATGGGGAATTCAGGACTCTCTAGTGTGGGAGAATTAGGTTCTAATGATGCCAAGTACCTTGGGTTGCTGATGTTTGTGTTCCCATGCTTGCCTTTTGCCATCTGGATCTTCTTAGTGCTACCTGCCCTGTCTCTGACTGAAGCCTGTCTTTTCCTATTAGCTTGGCTGTTTCAGGACCAAGGTGGGGTGGGTGCTACTACTGGGGTTAGAGCTGGGGCCCAAGATCTGCTCAGTGCTCAGGCACAGACAGGAAGAAACCAGTGCTCCGGGCCAGGAGTGAATTCCTGGGTCCCAGTGGGTTCCAGTGACTCCCTGTTTGGGGATGGTGTTGCTGTTTCCTTATCTAAGATATTGCCCAGGTTAGAGCTCCTGGGAGGCCTACTTCCTCTGGGTTCAAGGTGCCCACCATATGGGTATCTCTTTTTTATGCCTTCTGGAGTACTTACCCTTCCATATCCTATGGCCCAATGATGTGAGCAACTCTTTATTTACTAAGACATTTATTTCTCTCTCTCTTATGGAGTCCTCCTTTTTCCCTTTTCTATTAAATGCCTCTACCAAATCATTACATAAGCTTTTTTTTCCTCTAACCACTCCTTTCTCCTTCTCCACAAGGTAAATGTCACCATGAAGTTGCTGGCTTTCTCTGTTTTTACTACAAAAATTACACTGGTGTGCCAGGAAAATTCTCTTAACCTACCAGGTACTTATCATATGAAAATAAATACTTCTCCTTTGTGATTTGAACTATTTCTCTCCCAGATTGAAGTTGGTGTCACCAGTACACTTACCTCCTCTAGTTCCTCCCCCATCTATCTCGCTCCTTCCATGAATTCCTTATTTCCGTCAAGATTCTGCCTGCTAAGTCCTCACCTCTTCTCTATGCTCTCCTGAGCCTATGACCCTTTCCTTGCTGTACCCCCACACCTTGGAACTAACTGCTTTATTTCTCCAGTACTCACCTAGGCCTGTACATTGTGAACTTCCCTGTTTCCCCCAACTTCTCTACAGCTTCTTAAGTCTGCAATCATTTCCTGGCTTACTTCGTCTAGGATCTGTCTGCTAAATCCCACAGCTTCATTAAACCTTTATGGGCCTTTAAAACTTTGTATATCAAGTCTAAGTTCTCTTCTGGAAGTCCTGAATCTTCCCTATGTCCTCTTGTCCTATATAAGATTTAAACCCTCCATTGGATAGAATTTCAGTTCTCTGTCTTTCATCTCTGTCTTGGATCTTACTGCAAATTTCCCCATGGTGGATTTCATTTCACAATGCTTTCTTGAACTCTGAGATTTAATTAAAGCCTCCCTGTCTTGATGCAATCAGCTTGGCCTCAGTAAAACTCAATGGCCAAAGATGGCACAGACTAGTTCTGAATCCTTGAAGCCTGCAACAACTTTTGCCACCACAAAAGCAAGTACTCTCAAGTCTCTTATGTCTAAGGGTTTTCAACTTTCCACTCTTGAAAATCTTTTATCTCTGTGTACTTCTTTCAAGAAATATTTTCAAGATTATTGGGTCAATGGTTTCTAACTATGGATGTTTAAATGTGTTAAATATAAAGAATCTATAAAAATCTATTACAAAAAAAGTTAGCTTAAAACTTACAACAAAATGTTATATTATAATAAAATGTCTATTCATGGATAGTCTTAGTTTGCTACAACATATACAAATAAAGAAATTTAAATAATGAACAGTATATATACACACATATATATTATAATATATATATTTCTTTATTTATACTAAATAATAAATAAGTTTTATACATTCCTAAGGTCTAGTCAAATTCATAGAATTATTTCTATATCCTCTGACTTTGCTCACTTTGTAAAGCTTTAGCTCTTTTTCGATAAACTGAGTTTTATAAGAAATTGAGATATTCTGTAACTCTTTACTTTGTACATCTTTATGTCTTTGAATTAAATGATTCATATAAGAATTCGATGTTCTATAATGGTTTACTATAAAAGGATCAAAAAATTAAGGTTCATAATGATTGTATTTATGGTCAAATGAAGCTCTCAGTTTCTCTATGTTTATGGTTGAAGGTTTTATATTGATGCTAACATATCTTCAATTAAATCTTCAAACCAATATCTAAGGCTCAATCTTAACAGGGCTAAGGCTATAAAATCCTCATCTTGTGAAAGCTAATAACATACTGTACAATGTTAAGACATGCAAATTAATGGTCAGTCACCTCATAAAGGATCAAATTCTTTAATGTTCTCAAAATGCTTGTAGCCATGAAACATTCACATATAATTAATTTAAAATGATAAGCTTAATTTAGCTTAATTTAGGTAATGCTAATATTGGGGAAACTGCCCCATGTCCCGACATGCCCAAACTGCAGCCAAGACTCTTCCCAAACTCGGTAAGCAGGACACTAAACAGTTGATTAACCCGCTTGGCCTAGATGTCAGTTCCCCAAGTTCTTCCTCTGAGGCAAGAGTGAGTGGACAGACAGAGGAGCACCATCATAGAGGCAGGGAGAGGGGGAGGAGATAGGGAGTTTGTGGAGCTGAAACTGGGAAGGGGGATACATTTGAAATCTCAGTAAGCAATAGTGATTAAAAAAAAAGAACTGTATGGTATTGGTTCAGAGACAGGCAGATAGACCAATGGAATAGAAATGAAGACCCATAAATGATCCCACACACCTATGGTCCCTTGCACTTGATCTTTGACAAAGAAGTTAAAACCATCCAGTAGAAAAAAGACACCAATTTCAACAAATTGTGCTGCTTCAGCTGGAGGTCAGCATGCAGCTGAATGTAAATGGAAACATTCTTATCTCCTTCTACAAAGCTCAAGTCTAAGTGGATCAAGGACTTTCACACTAAAACTAATAGAAGAGAAAGTGGGGAAGAGCCTCGAACACGTGGTCACAGGGGAAAATTTCCTGAACAGAACACCAATGGTTTATGCTCTAAGATCAACAAATGACAAATAGAATCTCATAAAATTGCAAAGCTTCTGTAAAGCAAAGGACAATTTTTGCCAATAGGACAAAATGGCAACTGTCAGATTGGGAAAAGATCTTTACCAATCTTATATCTGATAGAGGGCTAATATCCAATATATACAAAGTACTCAAGAAGTTGGACTCCAGAGAATCAAATATCTCTATTAAACATAGGCTACACAGCTAAACAAAGAATTCTCAACTAAGGAATATGGAATAGCTGAGAAGCACCTAAGAAATGTTCAATATCCTTAGTCACCAGGGAAATGCAAATTAAAACAACCCTGAGATTCCACCTCACTCCAGTCAAAATGGCTAAGATTAAAAACTCAGATGACAGCAGATGCTGGTGAGGATGTGGAGAAAGAGGAATCCTCCTCCATTGTTGTTGGAACTGCAAGCTGGTACAATGACTCTGGAAATCAATATGGCATTTCCTCAGAAAAGTGGACTTAGTACTACCATAGGACCCAGCTATACCACTCCTGGACATATACCCAGAAGATGCCCCAACATATAATAAAGACACATGTTCCAGTATGTTCATAGCAGCCATATTTATAATAGCCAGAAGCTGTAAAAATCCCAGATGTCCTTCAGCAGAGGAATGGATACAGAAAATGTGGTATTTACACAATGGAGTACTACTTAGCTATTAAAAACAATGAATTCATGAAATTCTTAGACAAATGGATGGAACTAGAAAATATCATCCTGAGTGAAGTAACTCAGTCACAAAAGAACGCAAATGGAATGCACTCATTGATAAGTGGATATTTAGCTCAAATGCTTGGAATACCCAAGATAGAATTCACAGACCATATGAAGCTCAAGAAGGAAGACCAAAGTGTGAATGCTTCAGTCCTTCATAGAAGGGGGAACAAAATACTCATGGGAGGAAATAAGGAGACAAAGTATGGATCAGAAACTGAAGGAAAGGTCATCTAGAGACTGTCCCACTTGGTGATCCATCTCATATACAGTCACCAAACCAAGACATTATTGTGGATGCCAAGAAGTGCTTGCTGACAGGAGCCTGATACATCAGTCTCCTGCGAGGCTTTTTCAGAGTCTGACAAATACAGAGGCGGATGTTCACAGCCAGCCATTGGACTGAGCGTGGGGTCTCCAACGAAGGAGTTAGAGAAAGGACTGAAGGAGCTGAAGAGCTTTGTAATCCATAGGAAGAACAACAATATCAAACAACCAAAACCTCCAGAGCTCCCAGGAACTAAACCATCAAGCAAAGAGTACACATGGAGGGTCCCATGGCTCTAGCTGCATATGTAGCTGAGGATAGCCTTGTTGGACATGAATGAGAGGAGAGACCCCTGTTCCTGGGAAGGATCTATGCCCCAGTGAAGGGAAATGCCAAGGTGGAGAGTTTGGAGTGGGTGGGCAGGTGGGTGAGCACTCTCATAGAAGCAGGGGGAAGGGGGATGGGATAGAGGGTTTCTGGAGGGGGAAACTGGGAAAGGGGATAACATTTGATATGTAAATAAAGAAAATATCCAATAAAAGAAAAGAAAAATATGTTAATAAATAAAATAACCAATAAAAAATGAAAAGAAAAAAAAAACATATCGTATTTCTTCTGTGCCTGGCTGCAAACTATTGTTGCTGCCATGTGTCTTCTGCCCCAAATGAAGTCATTGACATAATAGGAGCCTAGGGTAATTGCCAAGTAACAATAAGTCTCTGTCAGTTTAATTAATATAGGCTATTTTTATTATCTCTACTGCTATAATTTATCCTTCTCAGATCCATAATGATTTTGAAGGCTAACTGTAGATTTATGTTAACAATAGTAAACAAAACAGCTCCTCTTCCTAAGGCTGAAGCTGCCTGTTCAGTTCAGTTCATATGTAAAATTGGGCTTCACATTTCTAGAGCTACTAGGTCTTCTGCTGTGAAAGGTAAATATGATAGAGTTACAGTGCTGACAGACTTCACTCTGAAAGAAATAAACTAACAGAACTGGTTTAAATTTTCTACAGAGTTCTTGCCCTTTATATACTTTTGTTATACTAGAATATCATAAGTTTAGAGATTTAATATTAATCAATAAAGTACTTGTTACTTGTTAATCTAGCCTTAGTAAAACATGCTACCATTTTCATAGTCACCTGCTCAAAAGTTTGCATTTCCCTTGGTTGTCTTCTAAGTATAGACTTAAAAGTGCTTTTCATATTAAAAAAATCTTTGTCCAATCTATATATCGAGCCCTGCAAAAAAATGTTTTTAACCCAGACTGATTTATAGGTTTCTAAGCTTTTACTATGACTTAAAGATATACCTTCTCTATAATGTGGATTTCAGTATATTGTTATATATATAACATATATAATAACATATATAATAACATATATATATATATATATATATATATATATATATATATCTTTTATTTCTTTTTACAAACTTAAGAAAACTCATGTAAGCTTCATGGAATCTACCCGCATTTACCTCTTATAGGTCAAACAGACTACAGATAGATACTCCTATGTTTTACCACCTGCCTAATGCACAAGGTGAGGTTTCTGTCTCTATTGTCAAATATTTACCCAAGATAAAATTTTTTTTTAAATCAAACTTTACCTTTGTCCCCAGTCTATATCAGTCCCATCAGCTTTTTAAGTAACCAAAGACTGCAAACTGCTCTAAACATCCCAGGCTTAGATGCTTCTAATAGAATTTCCAGCCTTCCTTAACCTCTGCATCATGGATGGCTCCAAAGCAGCTAGCTCCAGGTGGTCCAGCCTCAAAAGCTACTCCAATATGGCTTGCACTTCCCTAGCCCCAGATGGTCCTACAGAGCTTGGGCAGCTAATGATACTGCCAGCACTCCCCTGCCTCCTCTCTCTTTTCCTGGCCTTGGCCTGCATTGCGACTTTATTGGGTCCCTAACAACGATGCCCAATATCAGCTGAAAGTAATCCTAGAAAACATTACATCACCTCTTATCATTTATTATCAATAAAGGTTATGGAATGTTTGGTCTCAAGGAACCTGGGAAAAATCTCATTCAGTACCTGTGGTCCCTTCCCAGAACTTCGCACTCCACCCCCTACCATGAATCTCTATTTTCCAGGGGCTGGTATTCTGGTTCCCTTCCCTTAGCCTGATACTTATATGGCAGCTATTTTGACTATGCCTGTCTCTTGATCTCTTGGTTCAGGCAACCTCTCTTGGTCATCAGCTCTTCTGTTACTCTCTTTCTCCTGCTCTTCTCATGGTCTGGTTTAGTGTACCAGCCATGTTTAGTTTAGACTATTCCCTCTACAGTAAAAATCTTCTCCATACATTAAGAATAGTGAGGTTATCCTTCTCTTTCTTTTTCTTTCTTTTTTTCAGTTCTGTCATAGATATGTTCATAAATATGTTTACATGGAAATAACAAATCCAGTCAAGTTAACAGTTATGATAAATCATTACATTTGTGAATCTGTATAACATATTAAAGTAAAATCAAGGAATCCATTATAGACTAGAGAGCTATAGGCAAAAGAAAGTTATAGAATATTTAGTTATATAAGTAATTTGCTCACTATGATTTACTAGTTAAGGAATTTCTTGTTAAGGAGTTTGACATTTAACTTGGGAAAAATAATGTTTAACCCAGGCATTCAAAAACAAAGTAGTGAACAAATGTATGGAATATTGCAATTGGTATGCACCAATTGGTAATGTAATATGAGACAATAAAAGGCTCAGTTTAATAGAAGTTATAAAAAAAATATATGTACCAGGCAAAGACATGTATGCCTGTAGTCCTAGCACTTAGAATCTGAGGCCAATCTGATGTCTAGTGAAACTCTGTCCCAAACAAACCTACAAAACCAACCAAGCAAACAGCCAGCAAAAATCTAACAAGTAACAAGTCAATACTATGATTTTTGTTGCCTGAACTGCAGGTCTTGTAACTATATCAATGATTAATATAAAGAATTATGGAAAATTCTAGAAGTGTAGAAAAGTAGAAGTATGAACCCATAGAGAAATAAGAATTCTATTTTCATGGAGTAGTTTCCTGATAGGACAAGACAGTGCAGAGTTTCCTCCATATTGAACTGTTGCTGAGACCATTTCAGGTTTAAATAGAATTTTAAATCCTTGATATAGAGTCCTTCAGAAAATTACCTAACTCTATTCTAGACCACCAGTCCAAAATGTCCCAGGTAATTTTGCTTCTGTTAAATTATCTGCTTGCACAGAAACCCACCCCTGCATCAGCTAACAACTTATTTTAGCTTCTATTAAAATTCTTACTTTTTTAAACATCCCCCTACTGTGCAGAATGAGATACCAGGATATAGGTTTTGCCTTTAAAAGGTCTTAGGTCTAAATGTGTGGAGCTCCACTTACATTCTGAATGCATCAGAGTAGTCTCTTCCAACTGAAGGATGGAGTTTCAGTTATCTATAACCTGTGCCTGAGTGACCATCTCTGGTGGACTTCACCAAATGTAAGATTTGTTACTTTAGCAATAATCAGTGTTAATTAGGCTATTCAGTATATGAGCGTGCTCTAATGTGTGTATATATATATATATATATATATATATATATATATATATATGACTATATTTGTGTATATGTGAATATTTGTATGTGGGTGGCTGTGTACTTCAGGCACCTTCAACTGTATTTATATGAATATTTAGGAAACTAAAAGTTAGGTTTATCCACAGATATTAGCTGGTATATTCAAATTATAAGATAAAAAGGGATAAATTTTTAAGGATAGTCTTACTGGAAACAACCATGAAATAAAATTTATTTATTTATCAATAATTTATGAAGCTTGTAATTGTTAATTTTTGTACCAGCTAGTTTTAAGTCAACTTGACACAAGCTAGAGTCGTCAGAGAGAGGGAAGCCTCGATTGAGAAAATGTCTACATAAGATTAGTCTACAGTCGTGTCTATAGGGTATTTTCTTAATTAGTGATGGATGGGGAGGTCTATTCCATAGTAGACTTTTGCCATCCCTGGCTAATTGACCTGGGAACTATAAGAAAGCAGGCTAAGCAAGCCATGAAGAGAAAGACACTCCTACCTGGCCTCTGGATCATTCCTGCCTCCAAGTTCCTACCTTGCTGATGTTTCTGTCTTAATGCTCTTTGATGATAAAGTATGATATAGAATTATAAACTGAATTCAATCAACTTTTTCTTAAACTTGCTTCCCCCCACCCTTTTTGATATGATGTTTCAACACAGTAATAAAAACCCTAATTAGGATGGCTGTCAAACATTTCAAAAGGCAAGGCTATTGACTGTGTCACAAAATGACAGTCTGGGCTCAGAACAGGCTGAATTTTAACAGCATAAATGGAGGACTGATTATAGAGTGATAAAAGCTTACACTCAGCATTCCTCAAGTACCTGTGAAACAAGTCTCTGTCTGCTAGGAAGAACCATCACTTAAAATCTCTCCTTGCAGCAGATACGGCAATTGAGGCATATGGTGTTCTATTAGCATATACTCATAATACATATCATAGATGGGACTGACCTCTGGGCTCCTTTTGGTCCCTATTAAAAGGGATCTGTATTGCATATTAAAGACACTATCCTTTTCTGGCTCACAAACCTTCCCATTTACCCTAAACTTTCATATTGTACTCTCTTCCATCCAAGGCTACATCATTCTATTTAAAACAAGTCTTGCTTTATTCCTACCTGCATCCTCAGAGAGGAAGCCATGATAGTTTTGGACTCCTCCAAATGCTTCTGGCTATTCTCTCTTTACCATAGAAGAGATAGCCACATAACAGTTTCAAATCTACAGTATTCGCACCCATGCCGGTGAGTCAGTCTAGTGTGATGGTTTCACTGAGTCGTCACTTATAGTGTGCCTTGTAGGATTTGAAACTCTTTATAAATATTCACTCATTTTCATTAAATTCTTCCTGCACATTTACCATGCAAGTTCTATTGCTAGGGTAAGGCTCTGAAGTATTTTACTTCACTTGTATTTTACTTCGATCAATTGTATTTGCATTTGTATCTACTGAATATATAAATCATCTTTAACTAGATTTATTCAAGCTCTGCAGTACCACATCAATCATCAAATTTCGTGCATTTTAAAACAATTGTTCTTCTTTATTGAAATACCCAGTTTTCTGTGTAATGAAACCATTGTATTTCTAGTTTCTAAAAATATATTTGAACTCTTAAAAAATATCTGGAAAAGTTTGAATAGGCTTTGAATGTTTTATTCATTTAAAATTAGATAATCTGTAATTTTGTGGACATTATCTTTATTAGGTACTTAGTTTTTGACACTGTGAACAATTATTTTATAATAATTGGTCTTCAGAGATTTCATGAATAACTTGAGAGTTTTGACAGCCTTTAAATTTTAACAAATCTCTAACCTCATGAAGTATTTCAAATTTATTAAAAATCCTTTTTAACACTTGAAAATTTTCTTTATTTGCCCTAGCTTCATACATGATTCCTAATTTGCATATTTTCACCCTTGTGTTTTTCTGTGTATGTCAGGAGATAGTTTAACTTTTAATTATATTTTACAAAAGTACAATCTTAACTTGTTTGTTAAGAGTATTTTTGATATGATAACATTTATGTTTTGTATTAGGATATTCATTTTTTCTTAGTAAAATAAATGCCTAATAACTAACGTTTAGTACTTCAGCAAACTATATTGGTAAAGTGACTGTTCCCAATTTGGTTCTGTCATTGCCTTACAGTTGCCATTGACAACCTATTGAATTGTTCTCATGTGCAGCCCTTTCTGTCAATGCTTGAAAAACAGACATTTAATTATGACCAGAGAAGATGGTAATACAGTACCTGCTTTTTTAATTTGTTAAAATTTTCTTTCTGATCTTAATATTTGATCATCCTTTGTATGCTTCACAGTTATTACAAACACATGATCATTTTTAATTAATTATTTATACAAAATCCCTATAAAAATAATGTCAGCATAGGGTACATGGTTAAAAACAGGGTATCAAATAAAACAAATTGAATATAAAGCTAATAGAGAGGCAATAGAATGAGAATAGTCAATGATGTATTGAAGGAGAAAAACAAAGAACAATCACATATTTAATATAAATACAATATTAATACAGTAAGGCGTTGGCAAAAAGGTAGGCCAATAGAAGAGGAAAGAAAACCTAGAAACATTAGCTCATAAATCTAATGTCCAACAACAAAAACCAAAAATCCAAAGTTTAAGAAGGCAACATAATTGATTCATTTTGCTTTTATTAACAAAGCAATAATCCATTTTAAAATGAAGAGAAATCTCTGGAGAATGAGAAAGTATGACTCTAAATGGGGAAAAAGAGGTGTACGTAACTATATCAGATGTTATGACAAATAAGCATTCTGATTGAAAATGTCGTACAGAACGTGCCATATCCTTCGTGAAACAGTATGTACAGGTTTCAAATAGGATGTGAAAATATGTTCTACATCATGTGCCCTTAGAAAAATGCAAATTAAAATGACAGTGAGCACCAGTGCACCAGAATATATAACCTATATTTTGAAAATTGATAATTTTGAATTAGAATGAGGCTGTAGAACAAAAGCTTCTCAATATTTTTGCTCATGTGAATTTCAAAATGTAAAACCAGTTTTGAAGATTATTTGACAGTGTCTTATAAAGCAAAATTCTCTTATAATTTAATAAATATTCTCTTTTGGAATAATCAAGTGAGTTAAATGCCCAGGTCTGTGAAAATCATCTACATATGGGTCTTACAACACAGTTAGAAAAAGGTATTCTTTAGTTGGCAATTAAACAAATACAGTCAGCCTTGACACTGGACCAGAGAAACAGGAATACAAAAGCACTCTGACAATGAAAAGACATGGAGACAACTGAAATGGATCTTATTATTTGAAAAAATATAAAAATTAACTACTATAGTTTGGATCTAAAACTACTCTAATAATTCAAGTGTTTGAATACATTGTCCTTAGCCTTTGGCTTTATTTGGAGAAGATGTTGGACCTTTGAGGTTGGAGGAATTGCTGGTTAAGGTATGACACCAAGGATAAGCCTTTTCGTGTTAGCCTTTCTGCTTTTTCCTGTTGATCCTCAGTTTGACTATATCTGGGATAAACAACAATGCAGACATGGACGGTACATTTGTGATCTGAATGGTAAATCAGAAAGAAATAAGACTACTAAATCTGCTGGAAGTCTAAATTGGGACAATGTGTGAAGGAATGTTTATTTTTCCTTGCCTGTGTGCCCTTGGATTGCTCACACATCCCTTCCTTCATTGGCACAGGAGGCCACTTTTTCAGGATTTCATCATATACAGAAGACTAGCTGAGATAACCAGGTTTGTGGGTTTGAGTAATTACTAGATTCTTGGACTTTCCATTTATAGATAGCCACTGCTGGATTAATTAGATGGTAGCCTGTAATTTATTCCAATAAATTCCCTTCTTTCCTTCCTTGTTCCTTTCCTTCCTTCCTTCTTTCCTCCCTCCCTCCCTCCCTCCCTCCCTCCCTCCCTCCCTCTCTTCCTTCTTTCCTTCCTTCCTTCCTTCCTTCCTTCCTTCCTTCCTTCCTTCCTTCTTTCCTTCCTTCCTTCCTTCCTTCTTTCCTTCCTTCATATGTTTATTCCTGCCTATCTATGTAGCTACCTACCTATCTTTATCTCTACCTCTACCTTTCTACCTCTCTCTATATATATCATCTGTATTATTATATCTCATCAATACCTCTGCCTGCATATCTAATATATATCTATATCTATAGCTACATCTAATCTATCTTTATATAATCTGTATGTATATGATCTATAATTTTATATGTCTCTATTTATATCTATGTATAGACGGGTTTACTTCATAAGTTCTGTGACCCTAGAGAAATCTGACTAATATACTACCTGAGCCTTTGGTTCCTTATCTGTTTTTAGGATATGACCTACCATACTTTATAATGCTATACTTTATAATGCTATGAGTATATTCCATTATACATTTTTTTTATTGGATGATTTATTTACATTTCCTATGTTTTCCCCTTACCCCATCCCCCACCACCCCCTCAGAATCCCCAATCCCCTCGTCCCTCCTCCTTCTTCTCTGTGGATGTAACCTCTATCTACCCCCCCCCCCACTCCCACCTCCCCACCC
>NW_021620984.1:2074243-2100042 GCF_004785775.1 Grammomys surdaster
GTGGAATTCCGGAGGGGCGGGGTTTGGGTAGCTGCTGTGCCCTGGATGTCCCTGGCTCCCCTATCTATCTCTGGGGTTTAGGGAGTGAGATGGAGTTCTTACCAGCTGCTCTGAGTGCAGTGGCTCCTGGATGACTCAGGATTCAGTTTCTCCACAGGACAGGAGCAGACTGACTCTGTGTCTGCTCCAGCTCGGAGGAGCAGGCAGGGGCAGAAGGGATTTAACTAGATCTTAAAAGGACATTAGTTATGTAAAAATGAATTGCAATAATAAAATCATTTAATATATATATATATGTAATTAATCATTATATATAATCATTTAATATAATTATAGACATATATGTAATTATATATACATATATAGATTTAATAATTTATCCTTGTGAATTGAATGCAAAATATAGTTGTCTTTTTGCCTAGTTTCAGTTTTAAAAACTGACTTACTTAGTACTGAAGTGTAAATATGCTATGAATTAATTTTAGAATACACATTTCTATAAATCATGGATATAATTTAAATTGCAGTTTATTTTTATTTGGGTGTGTGGATGCATATGCATAGGTGTACACATGACTAACAACTATATTCAAGGACATATTTAAAATCATATAAAAATTTTTAGGAAGTACATAGATTACTTGTCCCTCTGCCCAACATGTATTCACAGACTCCCTATTAACAAACTGTCCTTTAGTTACAATCGATAAATTTGTACGGACACAGTAGTATCACCTAAAGTCCATACTTATATGAAGATATATTTCAGATATTTTAATGTAGCCCTGGTGACAACCCTTGAGGGTAAGGGGTAAGAAGGCTCAGAGTCAACTACACAGACCCCGCAGAGCCATGTGAGAAGCAGAAACAGACTTGTTTATTGCAGCAGTTGGGAATGCCTTTATACCCTCATCCCATATCTACCCAGTTTGTCTAGTCCCATCCATCTGGTTTCAGCCATTGGCTGCCCTGGTCACTTGCTTTGTCTTTTTCTTCTCTGAGTGTCAGGCAAGTTCTGAGGTTAGTAAATACAGAAACACCTGCTGCACATACATAGGCCATTACGGACTGCTAGTCAGAACATGCTAACTCACTCTTGCTACATCTTACCTTTTATAGATATAGAAAATGTATAATGGGGCCCCTGCCTGGTCCTCTGGGCTGGAGCAGACACAGAGTCGGACTGCTCCTGTCCTATTGAGAAACTGAATCCTGAGTCATCCAGGAGCCACTGCACTCAGAGCAGCTGGTAAGAACTCCATCTCACTCCCTAAGCCCCAGAGATACATCGGGGAGCCAGGGACATCCAGGGCACAGCAGCTACCCAAACCCCGCCCCTCCGGAATTCCACTTCCCTTCCGCCCCTGCCTGGTCCTCTGGGCTGGAGCAGACACAGAGTCGGTCTGCTCCTGTCCTGTTGAGAAACTGAATCCTGAGTCATCCAGGAGCCACTGCACTCAGAGCAGCTGAAACTGAATCCTGAGTCATCGAGGACCCACTGCACTCAGAGCAGAAGGATTTCCAGATCCAAGAGGTGGCCTGAGTCCCAGGAGTTCTTCCACCCAGGAGATTAGGAGCATAAGACCACAGAGACCTCTGGACTCTGAGGAGCTCTGCAATAAGCAAGATAACTGGAAATACAGACTCCAGTTTTACACAGTGAGGGCAGGTACCACTAGAGTTAACCAGATGGCGAAAGGCAAGCGCAAGAACATAAGCAACGGAAACCAAAGTTTCTTGGCATCATCAGTGCCCAATTCTCCCAATATAGCAAGCCCTGAACACCCCATCACACCTGAAAAGCAGGATTCAGAATTAAAATCACTTCTCATGATGATGATAGAGGATTATAAGAAGGAATTAAGTAACTCCCTTAAAGAAATACAGGAGAGTACAAGTAAACAGATAGAAGCCCTTAAAGAGGAACCACAGAAATCCCTTAAAGAAATGGAAGAAAACACAAAGAAGGAATTAAACAAAAACATTCAGGATCTGAAACTAGAAATAGAAACAATAAAGAAAGTTCAAAGGGAGACAACCATGGAGATAGAAAACCTAAGAAAGAGATCAGGAGTCACAGACGCAAGCATCACCAACCGAATACAAGAGATAGAAGAGAGAATGTCAAATGCAGAAGATACGGTGGAAAATATTGACACAGTTGTCAAAGAAAATGCAAAATGCAAAAAACTCCTAACTCAAAACATCCAGGAAATCCAGGACACAATGAGAAGACCAAACCTAAGGATAATAGATATATAGATGAGAATGAAGATTCTCAACTTAAAGGGCCAGTAAATATCTTCAACAAAATTATTGAGGAAAACTTCCCTAACCTAAAGAACAAGATGCCCATAAACATACAAGAAGCCTACAGAACACCAAATAGACTAGACCAGAAAAGAAATACCTCCCGTCACATAATAATCAAAACATCAGATGCACAAAACAAGGAAAAAATACTAAAAGCAGTAAGGGAAAAAGGTCAAGTAACATATAAAGGCAGACCTATAAGAATTACACCAGACTTCTCACCAGAGACTATAAAAGCCAGAAGAGCCTGGACGGACATCATACAGACCCTAAGAGAACACAATTGCCAGCCCAGATTACTATACCCAGCAAAACTCTCAATCACTATAGATGGTGAAACCAAGATATTCCATGACAAAACCAAATTTGCACAATATCTTCCCACAAACCCAGCACTTCAAAGGATAATTGATGGAAAATGCCAACACAAGGAGGGAAACTACAACCTAGAAAAAGCAAGTAAGTAATCTTCCAACAACCCCAAAAGAAGATACAAACATAACTTTACCTCTAATAACAAAAATAACAGGAAGCAACAATCATTTTTACTTAATATCTCTTAACATCAATGGTCTCAATTCCCCAATAAAAAGACGCAGACTATCAGACTGGATACACAAACAAGACCCAGAATTTTGCTGCATACAAGAAACGCACCTCAGTGACAAAGACAGACACTACCTCAGAATAAAAGGGTGAAAAACAATTTTTCAAGCCAATGGTCCCAAGAAACAAGCTGGAGTAGCCATTCTAATATCAAATAAAATCGACTTTCATCCAAAATTAATCAAAAAAGATAAGGAAGGACACTTCATACTCATCAAAGGAAAAATCTACCAAGGTGAACTCTCAATTCTGAACATCTATGCTCCAAATGCAAGGGCACCTACATACATAAAAGAAACTTTACTAAAGCTCAAAACACACATTACACCTCACACAATAATAGTGGGGGATTTCAACACCCCACTGTCAGCAATGGACAGATCATGGAAACAGAAACTAAACAGAGACACTTTGAAATTAACAGAAGTTATGAACCAAATGGACTTAACAGACATCTATAGAACATTTCATCCTAAAACAAAAGAATATACCTTTTTCTCAGCACCTCATGGTACCTTCTCCAAAATAGACCATATAATTGGTCACAAAACAAGCCTCTACAGATACAAAAAGATTGAAATAATCCCTTGCAACTTATGAGATCACCACGGACTAAGACTGGTCTTTAATAATGACAAAACCAATGGAAAACCCACGTGCACATGGAAACTGAACAACTCTCTACTCAATGATGACTTGCTCAAGGAAGAAATAAAGAAAGAAATAAAAGACTTTATAGAATTCAATGAAAATGAGGACACATCATACCAAAACTTGTGGGACTCCATGAAGGCAGTGCTAAGAGGAAAGCTCATAGCTCTAAGTGCCTACAAAAAGAAACTGGAAAGAGCACACACTAACAAGTTGACTGCACAACTAAAAGCTCTAGAACAAAAAGAAGCAAATACACCCAGGAGGAGTAGAAGGCAGGAAATAATCAAACTCAGGGCTGAAATCAACCAAATAGAAACAGAAAGAACAATACAAAATATCAATAAAACCAGGAGTTGGTTCTTTGAGAAAATCAACAAGATAGATAAACCGTTAGCCAGATTAACCAGAGGGCACAGAGACAGTGTCCAAATTAATAAAATCAGAACTGAAAAGGGAGAGATAACAACAGAAACTGAAGAAATTAAAAAAATCATCAGATCTTACTACAAAGGCCTATACTCAACAAAACTGGAAAACCTGGATGAAATGGACAATTTCCTAGACAGATACCTGGAACCAAAGTTAAACCAGGAGCAGATAAACCATCTAAATAGTCCCATAACCCCTCAGGAAATAGCAGCAGTCATCAAAAGCCTCCCCACTAAAAAAAAGCCCAGGACCAGATGGTTTTAGTGCTGAATTCTATCAGACCTTCAAGGAAGACCTAATACCAATTCTCTTCAAAGTATTCCACAAAATAGAGACAGAAGGAACACTACCCAATTCGTTCTATGAAGCTACAATTACACTCATACCCAAACCCCACAAGGACCCGACAAAGAAAGAGAACTTCAGACCAATCTCCCTTATGAACATCGATGCAAAAATACTCAATAAAATTCTAGCAAACCGAATCCAAGACCACATCAAAACAATCATCCATCATGATCAAGTAGGTTTTATCCCAGGAATGCAGGGATGGTTCAATATTCGGAAATCCATCAATGTAATCCACTATATAAACAAACTTAAAGAAAAAAACCACATGATCATCTCACTAGATGCTGAGAAAGCATTTGACAAAATTCAACATCCCTTCATGATAAAAGTCTTGGAAAGATCAGGAATTCAAGGCCCCTACCTAAACATAGTAAAAGCAATTTACAGCAAACCAGTAGCCAACATCAAGCTAAATGGAGAGAAACTTGAAGCAATCCCACTAAGATCAGGGACTAGACAAGGTTGCCCACTCTCCCCCTACCTATTCAATATAGTACTGGAAGTCTTAGCCAGAGCAATTAGACAGCAAAAAGAAGTCAAAGGGATAAAAGTAGGAAAGGAAGAAGTCAAAATATCGCTATTTGCAGATGATATGATAGTATACTTAAGTGACCCCCAAACTTCCACCAGAGAACTCCTAAACCTGATAAACAACTTCAGCAAAGTGGCTGGTTATAAAATCAACTCAAACAAATCAGTAGCCTTCCTCTACATGAAAGATAAACAGACTGAAAAAGAAATTAGGGAAATGACACCCTTCACAATAGTTGCAAATAATATAAAATACCTTGGTGTGAATCTAACCAAGCAAGTGAAAGACCTGTATGACAAGAACTTCAAGTCTCTGAAGAAAGAAATTGAAGAAGATCTCAGAAGATGGAAAGATCTCCCATGCTCATGGATTGGCAGGATTAATATAATAAAAATGGCCATCTTGCCAAAAGCAATCTACAGATTCAATGCAATCCCCATTAAAATCCCAACTCAATTCTTCACAGAGTTAGAAAAGGAAATTCTCAAATTCATATGGAATAACAAAAAACCCAGGATAGCGAAAACTATTCTCAACAATAAAAGAACTTCTGGAGGAATTACCATCCCTGACCTCAAGCTGTACTACAGAGCAATAGTGATAAAAACTACCTGGTATTGGTACAGAGACAGGCAGGAAGATCAATGGAATAGAATTGAAGACCCAGAAATGAACCCACACTCCTATGGTCACTTGATCTTTGACAAAGGAGCTAAAACTGTCCAGTGGAAAAAGGACAGCATTTTCAACAAATGGTGCTGGTTCAACTGGAAGACAACATGTAGAAGAATGAAAATTGATCCATTCTTATCCCCTTGTACAAAGCTCAAGTCTATGTGGATAAAGGACCTCCACATAAAACCAGATACACTGAAACTAATAGAAGAGAAGGTGGGGAAAAGCCTCGAATACTTGGGCACAGGGGAAAAGTTCCTGAACAGAACTCCAATGGCATATGCTCTAAGATCGAGAATTGACAAATGGGACTTCATAAAATTGCAAAGTTTCTGTAAGGCAAAGGACACTGTCAATAGGACAAAACGACAACCAACAAATTGGGAAAAGATCTTTACCAATCCTTCATCTGATAGAGGGCTAATATCCAATATATACAAAGAACTCAAGAAATTAGACTCCAGACAACCAAATAACCCTATTAAAAAATGGGGTATAGAGCTTAACAAAGAATTTTCAACGGAAGAAACTCGAATGGCCGAGAAGCATCTAAAGAAATGTTCAGCATCCTTAGTCGTCAGGGAAATGCAAATCAAAACAACCCTGAGATTCCATCTCACACCAGTCAGAATGGCTAAGATTAAAAACTCAGGTGATAGTAGATGCTGGCGAGGGTGTGGAGAAAGAGGAACACTCCTCCATTGTTGGTGGGACTGCAAGATGGTGCAACCACTTTGGAAATCAGTCTGGCGGTTCCTCAGAAAATTGGACATAGCATTACCCGAGGATCCAGCTATACCACTCCTAGGCATATACCCAGAAGATGCTCGAACATATAACAAGGACATATGCTCAACTATGTTCATAGCAGCCTTATTTATAATAGCCAGGAGCTGGAAAGAACCCAGATGTCCTTCAACTGAGGAATGGATTCAAAAAATGTGGTATATTTACACAATGGAGTATTACTCAGCTATTAAAAACAATGAATTCGAGAGGTTCCTAGGTAAATGGATGGAACTAGAAATTATCATCCTGAGTGAGGTAAGCCAATCACAAAAGAACACACATGGTATTCACTCACTGATTATTGGATATTAGCCTAGAACCTTGAAATCCCCAAGATGCAACTCACAGGCCACATGAAGCCCATAAAGAAGGAAGACCAAGTGAGGGTGATTCGGTCCTTCTTAGAAGGAGCAACAAAATACTCAAGGGAGCAAATATGGAGACAAAGTGAGGGACAGAAACTGAAGGAGGGGCCGTCTCAAGACCACCCCACCTGAGTATCTATCCCATGTGCAATCACCAAAGGTAGATGCTGATGTGGAAGACAGGAAGTGCATGCTGATAAGAGCCTGATATGGATATCTCCTCAGAGGCCTTCAAGAGTCAGACATATTCAGAGGCAGATGCTCACAACTAGCCATTGAACTGATCATGGGGTTCTCAATAGAGGAGTTAGAGTGAAGACTGAAGGAGCTGAAAGGGTTTGTGGCACCATGAGGAGAGCAACAATACCAACCAACCACAGCTCCCAGGGTCTAAACCACCAGCCTGGGAGCACTTAGGGGGGGATCCAGGGCTTCAGCTGAATATGTAAAAGTGGAGGGCCCTGCTGGGCATAGGTGGAAGAAGAGAACCTTGACCTCATGAAGGCTGGATGCCCCAGGGGGTGGGAATTTTGAGGGTGGGGAGGTGGGAGTGGGGGGGGGTGTAGATAGAGGTTACATCCACAGAGAAGAAGGAGGAGGGGCGAGGGGATTGGAGGTTCCGAGGGGGTGGTGGGGGATGGGGTAAGGGGACAACATAGGAAATGTAAATAAATCATCCAATAAAAAAAAAAAAAAAAAAAGATCTAGTTAAATAAAAAAGATTACCACTTTGGAATAATTTAACTATAAAATGAATTTATACATATTTTAAGTATATTGAATGATTAATAAATCCTAGCTTATATTTTCTCCAAACTTTTAATTTTGGGGCTCAAATAATTTCCTCTATCAAGTTAGAGCACAAACAAATCTCAAACCGTATTTTAAAAAGCTTGTCCTTGCTATTTTCTTTAATTGTCATTAGGTTGAGTTTTCAAACTCTTTTGTGGTATGAGTGATTGGCTTAGGTACTAAAATACCTGTATTAGGTCAAGAAGAATGAAATCTATTATGTCATAAGGATCGATATCTTAACTTATGCTCCATTTGATTTTTCTCTTCATTATTGTTTTATAATGAAATCATGTTAACTGTTGATTTTAAATTTATGCAAAAACTGTACTAGCACTATAAATAATTTGAATGTTTTTGTACTTCAGTAATTAATGTAATGATTCATAGTTTTATGAATTTTTCTCATTTGAACTTTTGTCACTTGGCAAGATATCCCTTGGTATAGTTTGTAACCTGGCAGATGGAACTTAGAGCTCTTATTCAGCTGTCTAATGCCTCTGCCAAGAGAATTCTTTGAACACACCCATAAATTTATGGTGTAAATAATGACACTGGTAACAAAACATTATTCATTCAATAATTCACTTTAATTTTTAATTCAGCTGTTGTATGTCAGAGGATTTTCTATAAATCTCAAAAGATGATAAAAGAAACTTCACTATGAATCAGAGAGTCCTACTGAAAAACACAATCAATAAAAATGCAGAGTTGTGAAACCCAGGCCCTATGGATACATCATAAAACACCTTCCTCCCCTATTTCTCAGGAAACACTGTCAAAGAAGAGGCAGAAAGATAGTAAGAGAGAGTTTTCTGTGAGATTTGTCTCCTAAGTAATATCAGAAGCTACACTCATAAAATTTTACGAACCTGACAATACAAGGACAATATCAATGGGCATACCAAGAGGATAAGAAAGGGACAGGAATCATCAACCTGATACAGAGAAGTAAAGGCAACTCAGAAATGCTTACTACAGTGAAGGAGGTTTTACCCAGGAAAAAGCACACCAACTGATTATTCAGTGTCAAATAGCCAGCCCTGAAAATAGGCATACATGTAACATTATATGGACTGAATAAATTATATTTAAGAATATGCATTTATATGCATACACACACACACACACACACACACATATATATGCACTAGAATAGCGGTGTTAGTAGTTATAGAAGGAGAAAGAGAAAGAAGAAGAAAACGAAGCCACCATGACTACGAAGAAGAGAAGCAAAGTATTTATAAGTAGGTTTGGAGGAAAGACAATAAGAAGAAATGTAATTATATCATCATCTCAAAACCATAATGAATAAAACAATCCACAATACAGGGATAAATAAGTCCTTGTCTGTAATCATACCTTCTAATCAATGAAAAATTAACATGTGAAAATAAGATGCACTGGCAAATGATAAATTCCATAAAAAGCTGAACCCTTGGTGAGAAGAGATTGGTGTGTGCATGCCAATATTAAATGGTGTGGTCAGAAAACTCTTCACTGAGAAGGAAAGCAAGGAAATACCTCCAGGGGAAGTAACTTTCCTCTGGGATAGGCATGTACTTGAGCAACAAAGATGTCCAGAGGCAAACAGAAGTGCTGTGTCTCACTTCCTTTTGGTAACAAATGAGACAGCAGTAACTGGCGCCAGATATGAGAACAAAAGTATTGCACAGAGGGGGAAAAATGTGAAATAAAATTTACTTTGAGGTTTTCAAGTCCCTGGTACAAGTATGATGTAGACAAATATTGGTTCTACTTAGGGTAATTAGGCAAGCTAATTAAAAGCAATTAACCCAGCTTCCACCTACAAAATGAAGGAGTCTACAGCTATAGCTAGTTCATTTTAGATCTAGTGGAAGCTTCTGCTGGAAAAAGACCCTTCAGCTAATTTGTCCTGCTGCTGCGCTAATTGGAACTCAGTTGAATGAAATAATAATATTGCAGAGGGAAGTTCTACTGAAAAAAAAAGTCATTTATTTCGACAATTACCATGGCTGTAGTGTTCATTTATATAACTTTATGATTGAATTTTATATTATTAAGTCTATTTATGTGTACTATGACAATACTGAAAAATAATACTTAATTCCTCTTAAAGTATTACAGGAGAATTCTTAATAGAAGGAAAAGAAGAAATAAAAAAGCAGTCTTGAAGGGATTTAAAATATTTCACCTTATTGTTCTGTCCTCTCAGACCACTTGGATATTTTATTCTTAGTATTTTATGAAGAAGCAGTGTACATTTGTAAATGTAAAGTACTTACAAAGCTCTATATGCAAATAATATTTTAAATTGGTAAGCACTGAATATTCATTTTTTTCAGACCTATAATGCTGGAAGAAATATTTAGGTATCATTTTGATTTAAAACAAACAAACAAACAAACTCAATCAGTCAGCATCTGTCCACCAACACACCAACCTATGCATGTATAGAAACCAGAAAAAAAAAGTCAAGCTCTCAAATCTTGCTGCTTGATGTTCCTTTTACATCTTTTTCTTTTATAAAGTAGAAATTTTCTTGTTTAATTTAGTTCGTCTTTCTCGTATGTATTCACCTCATAGTCAGGGCTGAAGTAAGGATGACAGACACAACATTATCTGAAAGGAAACTGTAAATATGCTGACACATTTAAGAAAGTAAATAGATGTAGGAAATACAGATTAATAAGTCAAATACATTTCCTCCAATAAATGTATAGTAGCATGATTTTATAGATAAACATTGTAATGTCAAGAATAATTGCTATAATTTATTTCAGAGAAAGGTGAATGATATATGTGGAAAAGCAAATTCTCACCAACATAACTGCCTAAACATAAGCTGAACAAGAACGACTATTGACACAATGAAGTCGATGTTGGGATGGAAGCCTTGTGGGCCTTGGCCATGGACAAAGAGTTACAGCAACTAAGAAATTCCAAGAGCAAGAGAAATAGTCTTCCCTAGGGATGAGTAAACCAATATTCAATTGTTATCTAGTATCAAATGGTCAACTGTCGGGCCATGGAAGGATGTATTGATTCTTCGGTGGGCATGGACCTTTGAACCCCGACTCCCACTGGAGAAACGGCAGGTGTTCGGTCACGTCTCCATAATCCAGGCTCCTAACATGCGGTCTACATCCCCATTAACCTGCACCTTACAGACACATTTGGTTCAGAGTAGCTCCTCCCAGAGGGGTTTGCATCACCATCCACACCTACAGGTAGAGGGTGTGACTAACAGGCTTCAGCCTTGAGAGATTTCCATATTCATGATTTACCTAAAGGCCAGGGGGTATAGCTCAATTAAGTTATTCCTTCCCAGTCCCTCCTCTTTCCCCCTTCCTCTAAGGCAGCTCCATCTGGCTTTTACGTACACATCCAGACCCAACTACTACATCATGGCAATAAAACTCTTTGGAAATCCACGGACTTCTTGTATCATTGGGGCCTGCCATCGCCAAAGCTTCCAGCCCTTGGAGCATTGGACTTTCTCCTGATTGTGCTGTCCTGGAAAACCTCTGGGACTCCACTGTCCCCCCACGCGTCACTGCTGCATAGATCCCGGGACCCCACCACACGTTTTTTCCCACAGTCAACCATGAAAAAATGTATACAATAACATTATATAAACAAAATAAGTTGTTTTCCTATATATCTAGGAATATATTTTTATATACATATATGTACATAGCATTATTAATGGAAATAGAGAATATGGGGTTAGCAGGGGATATGTAGGAAGATTTGGAGGAAATAAGATGGAAGGAGAAAATATGTAATTATATTATATTCTTAAAAAATACAAGAAGAAACAAAAAATCATACATGTATTTTTAAAAGTGGATAGTTATGCAGGAATTGGTAAAATAATTGTCTTCACTTTAAGTAGTAGGTTGAATATGCTTGGCCTAGGGAATGACTCTATTAGGAGGTGTGGCCTTGTTAGAGGGAGTATGTTTATTCACATGAGACCCTCCTCCTAACCACGTGGGTGCCAGTCTTCTCCTAGTAGCCTTCACATAAGTAGGTAGAAATCTGAGTTCCTTTAGTGCCATGCCTGCCTGGATGCTGCCATGATCTCCACTTGATGATAATGGACTGAAACTGAACCTGAAAGCCAGCAGAATTAAATGTTGCCCTTATAAGAGTTGCCTTGATCATGGTGTCTGATCATAGCAGTAAAACCCTAACTAAGACACTGTATTTCACTCTTTTATGAAGACCAGTAGGAATGCAATTATAATAATAATATCTGTGGCCACCTTAACTGTGCTTACATTTGTTTCTTCCAAATTAGGATCTAACAGGGCAATGATGTCACCACGTCCTTGTAGAGATTGTATTTTCCATTTCTACTCACATGAGCACAGATTTGGTTCTGTGGTTCTGAGTTCCCTTTTCCTCTTTCATGTTGTCCAGATACCGATGTATACCTGGCTAGAAGGAAAAAGTAGAAACCAGAATGGGTAGGGTCTGCAGGACCTGGTCCCACTGGGATGAATATAGAGACAGGGGTGTGGGGAGGTCTTTCTCTGAGGATTTTAATGAAACAGCTATCTTAGACAATCTTAGCTACTGTGAATACGTTTATTTGGAATGACCAAAGGCTATATATGCAGCTTGGAGAGTGGGAAGCCATTTTCAGAGTGAATGAAATCATTGATTAGAGTTTGAAGTACTGTAAATGCCTCGTTTGTATGGAAGGACACTCCTGGAAACCCAGGTACTTATTGGATGGTTCTTATCAGAAGAGAGGAAGTTTAACTTGTAGGCTTGCTAAGGACCATGTTATCTTCCTCAGGTAGAGGGTATAGGGGGTTGGACTCCCCAGATGAATTTAGGGAAGGGAAGACCTGCTAAGAAAAGAGAGTCCCCCAACTTGTGCTGAGATTAGATATGGCAGATTGTTACTTTAAGCAATGAGATGCAAAATAGAACTATGTGAAATACAAAGCAGTTGAGATCATTCCCACTGAAACTAAGTTTGCCAACCAGTCCTCCATGAGAATTGTGGGCCTTGCCTCACCTTGCCCCCCCAGCCCCACATATCCCCTACACATCGACTCCCCCTCCTCTCCCCTTCCTCTCCTCTTCTCTGATGTAACAAAGGTTTAAAAAAACTATGTTTTTCTGGATATAATTATTAAACTTTCCCCCCAAATGAACAGGTTTGTTATTTTTTAAAAAATTGATACAAGATATTTCAAACTATATGTGAAACATGTATGAAGCATCAATTACATCCAGGGCTATAAAACTGTCAGTTTTCAAAGTGCTAATTTTTTTCTTAATAGAATTACCATTTATATTAATGACTATAAATTTATATATTCTATAATGAAATGCATCAATATGATAAAGACTATATTTTATAAAAAAGTATATATTGTAAAATTACAAAATTGATTTTAAAAACTCATGAATTAGTCAAAATTTATATAAAAGCCATGTCAATTAATGGATTCTTAAATTTTATAATACAAAAGATCCACTGATTAAATGTCTTCTCTAGAATAATTTGATCTATCATGAGTAAATATCTGGTATTCATTATAAAACATATTAAAATAATTTTAAACATCTAACCTGAGGCACATTTGCTTTTTATACTTCAGTGGAAGTTAATTTGCAAGAGATTTAATGCAGAAACACTAGAGAATAGACATTTCCTATTAAGTCAGAAATAAGATACTTTGAAAATGCAAATAGATGTTATGTTCTACGTATTAAATGTAGTAAAAATATTTTAGGTATACTATCATGACTCATGGTATATTTATTACTGTTAGTTTTGGATGGTTGAACAAATAAATATTTTAATGATTTCTCATATTTAATATTCCATCAGTAAAGGCTGAACTCTGTGGGAATTTGTATACATTTTCGAAAATAATATTTTCATGATGAAATGTTTTAAAACTTAAAATAGAATGCTTATGGAAATTTAATATAGGACTATTTACTTTCCAATCATACAATATACATGAAAATTTCTTAGAGTCTTCTTATGGCCCAATGAGAAACATAAATGTAGTTAAATTTTCCTTCTGTTCACCCGTGCTGAAGCAACCATGCATTTGTCACTGGCTTACTCTGATCATTGTGTAATTAACTCTCCTGGAGAAAGAGAAAAATGTTATTATTAAATATTATTCAATTATTCAATATACAATTAAATAAAATTGTATATCCTGTTTATTATCTTCAATAAATTATTTAGAAAATGGAAGGGCTATGGAAGATAAATTAAAAACTACAGAAAATGTTAAATAGATAGCTTATGTCTAGCAACAATAGGAAAAAAAAACCCATAAAAACAAATTTCAATTTGGAAGAGTTCCAACCCCAAAGTTGACAGAAACTCCAGCTTACTGTGCAAATTCATTCTCTGGCTTCTGACCTGTCTTTTTAAAAATCTATTTTCTATAGCCAAGTCAGAATGATATGTTTTATTATATCAATATTACTACAACTTAAAAAGCACTACCTGTTTCACTGTGAATGCTAAAGGTGTGAGAAATTATACTAATGTAAGTTCCAGTTAGTTTCAAAAAAGTAAATTGAAAATAAAATGTTTTATTTATTGTCAATAAAAGCACAAAGCAGACTGTCTTGGGATTGTCTTACCAGTAGAAAATGATCATTATTATGAGAAAATGATTTCCAAATAAGAATACCATTCTGAGATGTTGTTTTATAAAATAGTGTTATTTCTCGATATTTGTAGAACAAGGAACTGTTTCAAAGCTCATTGCATAAGAATTGAGTTTTATTTAAGTGTAGAATGAAAGTAATGTGTATCTATTTACTCCACCAGTGTAATTAATAGTATTTTAGAATTTATTTTTATAACTGTTGAATAAGTATAATAAACTTGATTAATACATTGAGATTAAAAAGAAAACTAATTTGAAACATTTTGAACATATTCTTGTTTTAATCATATCTTCATATCATTTAAAATATCATAGTTAACTGGCTGTTTTATAAGACTTTTAAAATATGAAATTTTGTAGTTTTATGTTTCAGTCTTTCTCAGAGTAGTAGGAATGGTTATTCTCTATGATGTATTCATTGAATTTAGCAATATCATACATACATTGTGGCTTTGATTTAAAACCATAATTTTTGAATGTGTTTGCCTGTACAACACAGTTTTATCAGAAAGGTCCATGTATAACAGAACTCCATTAACAGGGAGCTGACCTTCTTGATTTTCCTCATTTTTCATATTTCTAAGATCACAATTTATTCCCACATGAGAAATGAAAATGTATGTAGTGAGTTGACATTTCAAGAAAGACATACTGGTTGGAGATTTATGCTTTATTTCACTTTTTCCCCCTCTCCTTGTTCTAGCAAAAGGCAGCAGAAAATCACCTTGGCTGTCCAAGGAAGATAAATCACCCATGAATCTCTGTTGATAGGTCAGGTCTTGCCCATCAAGGAAAAGAGGAAGAAAATATTAGCACACAGCAGAAAAAAAACCAATCATTTTTATTGCTGATAAGAGAGATTATGATATAAGAGGTAGAAAAAGCTAAGGGAGTGCATATAGTAAATTTACATAGATTATGTAAAATGCATCAGCTTTCAAAATAAAATGGTGTTAGGAGAATTAAGGACAGAGTTTTGTTATTCATAAAGGGATGTAAGTAATAAAGGAAGTGTAGTATCATATCTATGTCTATATCATCTATCTATACTATTACCTATCTATACTATCATTTACCTATACTATCTATACTATACAATATCATAGCTTAATATATGTGGGACAGTAATAGTCTGTGCTTGTAAGTGATGCTGTTGCTGTGATGAAGAAATAGGACCAAAGTAAATTGGGAGGACAGGGCTAATTTTATTCAGTTCAATGTAACAGTTCAGTATCCAAAATATTAAGAGCAAGCACTCAAGCAGGATAGAAGCTTAGACTTAGTTGATCCAGAAGGTCATGCGATGGAGGAATCTTTTTCACTGGCTTGCTTCTCATGACTTGCTCATTTTGTTTTCTTATAGAAGTCAGAACTATCAGCCCTGGGGTGTCCCACAACAGGGTGGACACTGCCACAACAATCATTTATGAAGAAAATGACCTACAGCCAGAACTTATGAAGGTATTTGCCCAGTTGAAGTTCTCACCAATCTGACGATCCTATCTGTTGCCATGTTGGCCATAAATCAGGCCAGGAAACCAAACCCTTGTCAACTTGACTCACAGAGACATCACTTTTCAGTTAGAAATTTTCCTTCTTCATTATCCCCAAGGTGGCATATTAATATAAAACCTAAATAACATAAAAAGCCCCACAGTCCTTACAAAACTTCAGTCTCAAAAATCTAGAATCTCCTTTAAAAATCCAAAGTCTCTTAGCTCTGGGTACCTATAAAAATCAAAACTCAATTAAGTACTTGCTTATGTCAAGAGAGAAGAATTGGGACAATTATAATCTGAAAAAAGAAAAACAATGTCCGACAGTTTAAATAACTCTATCCAATATTTGTAGTTCAATCACAAACTTCTGAGTCTCTCCTAAGGGTTCCTATCACTTTTCTGACTCTGCTTTCTGTACATAAATAGATTGTCTTCTAGGCTCAAGCTGGAAACACGCCACTGCTGCCTCCAGTCTTGATGGTCCTGTTTTACTGACAGCTCCAAAACACTGGGATCTTCCGCTGTTATTTGGTTGCACCTTCACCTGTATCTTCTAAAGAGGTCTCCTCGGGGACTCTAGTCCCATCATGCAGTACCAAGCCTCAGTTGCTCTCCCTGACCTCTTCATGTCTTCAAATTCACTTGAATGACTCCTACTCTACATATTCAGCTGCCAGAATGAGGTACAACCTCAGCTGCCTTTGGAACACAGCTTTTGTGTGCTGACATTTGCAGTAAACATATACATACTTGTTTTCACAGATAAGCATAATGAAAACCAGAAGAAGTGTTAAACAGTGTGAGTGTGGTTTGTGGTGTGTGTGTGTGTGTATGTGTGTGTGTGTGTGTGTGTGTGTGTCTGTGTGTGTGTACACAGTTATTGTTAATAGGCTGGTGAATTCTGTGCTATTTATATAGCCAGGTCACACAGGCTCTCTCAGATTCTGTTTATCTCAGTCAATGTGCAGCACTATCCTCCAAAAGACCATCATCATGAGCACTGTTGACGTTGAGGATGTTCCTTCAGTTAATCTATAGAACCTATCTTTACAAAAGATTGTGCCTGCATGTTACAAGAGTTCCGACATAGTCATGACTTGAGCTTTTTGTACATATGTAATTGAATTAATTACCACTAAGAAACTTCTCTGTTTTTTTCCTAAAAATTGCTGTACTTAAATATACCTAAAACAAAAAGCTACTTTTTGATATTAGACTCTCTAAGTTTGAACTCCACACTGGCTTTTGAGTCTATTGAACAAAATTTCTGTCTTGCTCCATGCGTGTTGACACTCTGCTGGTTATGGTGTTTGCAGAGATCCCTCACAGACACCTAGGAAACACTTGTCAGAAGACTTTACCTCAATAGTGTTAATTTTTTTTTCTAATCACAGTTGATTTTTCAGCCCCACTTAACTAGCATCCATTGTCCTAGCAAAGTAAACGTTTTACATTAGTGTTAATAACAGTTGAGTCTTCAGCTCCAGCTGAGCAAACACCACAGATAATCACACTAAGAGCCTGCTAGAGGCTTTTTCTCTCTGAAACTTCACCAGCCAGTTCTCCATCATCCGCCCTGTTTGCAACAATCTTACATTCCAAATTTCTACAGAATATCTCACTGACCTCTCAATACTAAATGACTTTTCTAGGACAAAATTCCCAAGTCCTTCCAAAATCCCAAAAACACATGGTTAGGTCTCTCACAGCAATATCACATAATCTTGGCACCAATTTCTGTTCTAAGTAGGGTTACTATTGTTATGATGAAGCACCATGACTAAAAAGCAGCTTTCAAAAAAAAGAGTTTATTTCATGGATAGTTTAGCAGAACACTTCAAGAACAAAAGTGTTGAGAGCAAGAATTCAAGCAGAGCTGATGTAGAGACCATTGAAGAACGATGTGTAATATGCCATTCCCATGGCTTGCTCTGTCTGCTTTCTTACAGAACCCAGGACTACTGGCCCAGCAGTGGCCTCATCCACAATGACTGGGCCCACCTTCATTGATCACTAGTTGAGAAAATACTTTACAGCTGGATTGCATGGAGGCCTTACATTAACTGAGGCTCCTTTCCCTCTGATGACTAGCTTGTGACAAGCTAACATAAAACTAGCTAGAACACACATTGAGGCATACCCTCACATATGCTTCTACGAAACTTCAATGCAATTCAACGATGGCATTAACTCAGTTTTGTTCTAAAGAAAGGCAAACCTAATTTATTTTATAATATATAAAATTGTGTAAATCGATAAACTTTAAAATAGACAAGCCATATAAAATTAAGTGCTTAAGAAAATATTCCTATAGACTGCTTCCTTTCCTAACAGCTAAGAAAGTTGTAAGTTCTTTTATTTAAACAACTAATGAGATAATTACACTGCATTCATGCTGGACCTGATATAGCCAGTGCTGCAAACCTGCAATCATTTAGAGCTCAAAATATTTTCAATGTGTTCACAGAAAGTATGAGATAAATAAACATGTTAATAAAATTAGAAAGATATAAAAAAATTCCAAAGTATAGGAAATGAATTATAGTATGTCTTTTTAAAAAACTATTTCACTTTATGTGCTTTACTTACTGAAGTTGGCAATTTTATTGATATCCTTGAACATTTTTATGTTTTTAAACATATTTTTTTAGCATATAAGTCATATATATATAGTAAGCCTATGTGATAACATTTATATTTTTACTACATAAGTAATAACACTTTAGAAAATCTTGCTTCTCTAAGAATATCATATAATATACTTTGATTATACATATATATATATATATATACATATATATATATATACATTTCCCTAAAATCCTCTGAGATCAAATTCCTTTTCCTAGTTTCACAACTCCATATTCACTTTTTTTTTTCTTTTTTAAGCCCATCAAGTCTAATTTGTGCTCCTGGATGTGTGGTCTGGTACTGGAACATGGTCACTCTACCAGGTGCCACATTCTAAAGGAAGATTAATTTGCTCTTGCCCAGTAACTATGAATTGCCAATCACTCCTCAGTTAGGAGTGGAATTGTGTACCCACCTCCCCTCTGCATGCTGGGTTATTGTCTGGACTGAGTAGGCACAGTTATATGCATGCTGTCACAGCAGCTGTGAGTTCATATGTGATTCTGCCTTGTTCAGCATGGTTTTCTCTTGCTAATCCACCCCATTCACTCTCTTCTACAATTTTTGATGCCTTTCTTTTCTACTGATGCATAAATTGTGTGTGTGTGTGTGTGTGTGTGATATAGATGTCCCATTTAGGAATGAGAACACTGACCATTGTGTGGCCCAGTCTTAATTGTCATTAACTATAAGACTTGTTCAAATGCCTTTCTGTGCACAAAAACATCAAGAGAAAAAATTTTATCCAGTAAACTATAGCAATCAATGTTGCCCTAAAATACAGAATAAATATAAGCCAGGAGATTAAAACATTGCACAATAAAAAACAATAAGGTCCTGAACAGATAACAGAAAATGAAAGGACCTCTCATGATTATGGACTGATAAAATAACATCCTACCTAAAGCAATCAACATATCTTAAAGTGATCTTAAAGTTTATGAGGAAACAATGGCTGAGGATAGCCAAAACAAATCTCATAGGGGAGAATCTCTTTGAGGTATCACTGATGGATTAAAGACTTAGGAGCCTCATGTTTACTGAGACTCCAGGGAGTAAAGTTGGCTAACTGACAATACCCCTGGAAGCTTCTGATGAGAAGATCATCATACCAATCCCTACATGGATCTAGCACTTTGAGACTTCAGTGGATAAACAAGCAATCAAATCTTCCATCTCAAACTATTTTCACCCCATAAAACCCCAGACTTGCCGGTGTCAGGTAGACAGTCTCAACTCTTAAATTAAGATAGAGGTTGTCCATTGTTCCAATCAAAATACAATCTAGTCCTGAAGAAGCTGCTTTGTCCTCTTACTTTTATTTCCACTGTGCCTCTATAATCTTGGTCTAACCTTCACAAAGAGACAAACAAACACTGTGAAGAAACAAAGAGCATATTCAATTAAATGGTACTGGTCAAGCCTGAAAGTTACATGTGGAACCATGGAGCTTGACTCTTATCTATCATTCTGCACTAAAATTCAACTTCAGATGGATGAAGGACCTCAATATAAACCTTGAAATCCTAAATCTGATAGAAATCCTAAATCTGGTAGGTAATGGACTTGAAATTATTGACAGAGCAAAGGACTTTCTGAACAGGTTTCCAGCAATAAATAAATGAGGTCCCATGAAATAAAAAAGGTTCTGTGCAGAGGCAGCCTATAAAACTGGAGAAACCATCAGAAGCAATACATCTAACAGAAAGTCTCTAAAATATACAAAAAAAATCTGAAAAACTAAACATCAAGAAATTATACAGTGCAATTAAAAATGGCCAATGAAACAAAATAGTGAATTTACACAAAATGAAATACAAATGTACTAAAACATATTTTATAATGTTCACAACTATAAATAATTTATAATGTTCACATCACAGAAATGAAAATTAAAGTACATTGGTGTTTTATCTTATCCCAATTAGTGTGGCTATGTTGCCTGTTTGTGTCTGTAGTTGCAGGACTTAGGGAAAGGAAGACATGATATTGCTGGCATCTGGGATAGGTGCTTCCTTGGTATAATCCCTTAGGTAGCCTTCCTGTTCTTCCATATTCACTGATGGTATTACAGAGAAATGATTGAACTACTATAAAAATCAACATGAAGGTTCCTCATAAGAAATAGGTCTATCATATGACCTACTTACTGTACTCATGGCACATGGCCAAAGGACTGAATATTCTACTGTAAAGATAAGTCTCATTTTTGTTTATTGATATTCTCTTCAGACAGTCTGGAAATTGAAATAGTCTATATGTTCATCATCTGACTGATGAATGGATAATAAAATGTAGTATGTTTATGCAATGGAATAAGACTTAGAAATAATAAATTATGAAATTTACAAGTATATCAATAAAGCTGGAACCAATCACTCTGTGGTAATCCAAATGCAGAAAGACAAATGTAACTGTTTCCTCTCATTTGTGGATTTTTAACTTTTGTTTATAACTTTCCTCTACAATCAAACTTATTTTGGGGACAATTTCCTTAAGAAAGAAGCTGTTTACAGGGAGGTGAAACCTTCTACCTGCAGAGAAGCACCTTAAGCTCAGGGAGTGAATCACTCAGTATACCTTCAGGAAATTCCTGAAACTGAGCAGATTCACTCACTCAGCTCTCTCACTCCGTAAGCATGTATATAAGCAGTAATGGCTCCTTAGAAATACTTTCAGATGAGCTGAGATGCATGAATGGAGCAAACACCAACCAAGCTGACTAAATGTAACAAAGAACAACAATGGTGAAGAATCTTTATTGCAGCTTGACTTCTCCATGTTGAATGGCTAACGTATGTGACGTCCTCACCAATAGGAAGGAACAATTAAAATTGAATGTTGAAATTAAGAGGAATTTTTTCTAAATTAGAGCTTCACTAATTAGAGCTTCACCTTTCTTCTCATATTAGTGATTTTCATATAACTCAAATTAGAAATATATATGTAATATATTACATATTATATATATATGTATAATATAGAAAATAATACTTTGTGACAGAAATAGTTATTAGCAAGTATTGCTAGAGACTATTTAAATGATTAAAAATTTTTATTTATTTTTTATTTTTTCATATACCCTGTAAGTAAACACAAAGACTTTATCTGAAAAGTTTTATGCTTTATGTATAAGCATTAATTGGCTTTAAATTTAATTTTAAAAAGTCTTTTATTTTAGAACATTAAGTAAATTTTACCATAGCATGAATATCTAGTATATTAAAAGTACACACAGGAGTGGCATATTTGTAGCCCACTGGGTTTCATTTATTAATGAACTAAGTGACACTTGCATGCTTATTTTTCATTAAATATGCCCATGATAAACACAGTAAAACAAAGAAAAATAAATTATGCATTCCTTATATTCTAATGAATGTAATAATCTCATATACAAAGAACATTGAAAGATTGAAAAATCCCTTGAGTAAATATATTTCTTATTTAAATTTGTCAGCAAAAGTTGGGTGTTTTTCTTTAGTAATTTTGTGTAAGAAGTTGACTTTTTATGAGATAAAACTTTTATGATATTAATATAGCTATAAATAATTATTTTTAATTTTGCTAAGTATATCAAAGTATATAAAATGCATGTTTTTCATCCTCTGAATCTTATTAGAAAAGCATTCACATACACTTAATACTTATCAATTGTTTTAGTCAAACTGGCATTTTATACAGGATAAAATTTTATATTTTCATACAAAATTATGCTTTATTTTATGTATGTCAGTCAACGAACTAAATCTGACAGAGATTTTAAAAACACTGTGTAAATTCTCAGACATTGTTCCTAAGTGGATGTGTTAACCATAATATTTTAAATAACTAATATAAGTTTAATATAAATAGCATATGTTACAATATCTAAGTATTGCCATTGAAATCGACCCATTGGAGATTGCACACTTCTTGCTACCCACTCCAACGTCCTGTGTTCTCCAATGAAAGACACACATGCAGATTTGTGTTTGTTATGTCTTAAACAGATCAATGACTGGGCCACTATTTAACTTCCATGCAGTTAACACTCTCCCCTCTGATATTTCTGAGTTGTTACTTCCTAAAATCTATATTTCATCTTTGCTGCTTTGGGCCCAAACCTGCAGCTTTCCTGGGCCACTATCCTCAACTCTTACATGATTGCTATGCTCTCACTTCTACATCTCTCTGGCCTGGACATTACTCTTTTCCTGGTATGGAGGTTCTTTCTTCTTCTTCCTCCCTTGATGCCGTGGCCAGTAATTATAAAGTCCAGGCTCTGTCTTCCTGTCCAGCCATTGACCAATGGCTACTTTATTTACCTGTCTAAACAAACTGAGGGCAGGGATCCTCAAAGCCGTATGTGCAGATTCTCATGCAATTTGGGGGACTCAACTAACATGATACAAGAGGAAAACCAAATCCACAACATTCCCCCTCTTTGCCCATTAAAAATACTTTTCTCTCAGATATACAATGAACATAGTTCTAACAGTTATGTAAAGTATAAAGTATGATATACAGTAATCATGTCCAGGCCATGAATTTTGTCAATTTAGGTACATTACTCTAATATCTACCTTAACTTAAAGAGTTTAGAACTTGTTTTGTTTTTAACTTGTATTGCCAACTGAAAATGAGCCATTCAAACATAGATCATCTTTCTTAATTTTAAACAAGCTAATTTTGATTATAAGACTATAACTAGTCTTCAACCCTGTCAGAGATCTGAGAACAAATTAAATATTACCTGAGTATATAAGAAGTACAAAAACATAGCTTCTAAAACTTAAACAATTTGTTGAGGCTTTCCCCTATTCCTCAAAACATTGGTACATGTATCTTCAGTCTTTTGGTCCAGAACCATATGACAGACTTTAAGTGAAGCATAAATTGTGAAAGACCAACTTACCCTGTATTGACAGAACTAAGGTGTTTACTATCTTACATCTTTTGTCTTTTCCTGGACAGTATTTTTTTTTAGTCTGTAGATAAATTAGTAATTCTTGGCCAGTGGTTACCTTGTCACAATTGGAATAACTCTATATGGAGTTTATGATGTTCTATATCTTTTTGAACTGTGAAGAGGATACTGTCAGGTGTAGACATTATCCCATAGTTAAAAAATTATTAATAATGAAATATATTCAGTGTCATATTGTGTAGATTTCTGATGCTTTTGATGACTATATAGTATATCTGAACTGTAAAATCTTGACTACCATTAGCTATTTTTATTTTAATAATATTTAAAACACTCTATTATAATTAAACAGAATCAAATATAACCATGAGTTTACTATCTTGCCATTAACTTGTATTATTTAGCAATCCTAAACAGTTTGTAATAGCAGATATTAGAAAGACTATGTCTAATACTGGTATTCTTAATTGAGTCGTAAAGGCACAATGTCTAACTAAGAATAACAATATTAATTTCAAATTTTGTATCAAATTATAAAGATTTATACCAATCAAAACCTTAAACCTGGATCAATATATAAATTTTGTACCAATGTAAGAAATTATAACTTTAATTTTGTGTCAATTATAAAGATTTTCATCAATGTAAGATTATGGACATACAACAATTTGTTTAATATTAATTTAGTAATCCATTTTACATATCTAATTTCTTATAATATTACTATATCTTCCTTTTCTCTTCAGCCCCTTCCTTTTACCTAAGAAAGAAAATATCTATAAAAAGGAAGAAAAGACCGAAATCAGCAAATATAAGCTCTCTAGTTAGATTCTTCCCTGTTCAAAATTGTGACTGTTTCCAAATTAACTCTTAAAATGACAATCTATTAATAATTTATAAAATAACCATAACCAGATACTCAAACCTAAGTAATAGGGATATTCCTTAGGTTTATCCTAAAAGATAAAGAATAGGGATATCAATTCTCCACGGCGCATATATATATAACTTTTAAAGAGGTGGGGTGAGGAAGGAAAATTGGAAAAATCGGCTAGAATTAAGAAACCTAGCTTTAGCATCTGTTACCTAATCTCTGTATGCTTAGAAGGTTCAGAACATGACAGAAGTTCTGACTGGATCTGTGTGAAAGCCTGGATGAACCAAGATCACTGGGAATCACCAGCTAATCCTGAAGTTCTTCTGAGAGCATGTCTCTGGAAACAGCTTCAAGAGGCAGGGAACTTGAACAGCAGGTCAATTCAGCATCCCTGAGGATAAATCTTCTCAGAGATGTACATTCTGTAATATATTAATCTTATAACCAGAATGTTAGAACTATTTAGATATTCGTATGGATTGTGCACTGTACACAGATCATTAAAGATGAATTTTTGCTCCTTGTTCGAGCAGGTGAAAGACAACTATCCTTTTTATGAGTTAATTTGATCAATACCCAATTGTAATAAATCTTCATTTATGCCACACAAAGGATAGCATAATGACTCTTAAGGATTCCGTAACCAATAAGATTTAATGTTTAATATTAGCTGAAGTTTTGTCTGGTGACATTTTTCTGTCTAAGCAAATTTTCAGGGCTGTTCTCAAGGGGAGGAATTGGCAAATCATATTACCATCCTGTTTGATCTAGAATTTCTCTTTTCTGTCTCTAGTCAAGACCTTTAGACTGTCTTCTATTATATGTGATCCATTTCACTGTGGAAAGGGTTCAAAGACATTTCTTCTTTCCTATTAACATAAATACAGAGCATTTCTCCCAAAATAGCATGGCCTTGGCCTAGCAACCCCAAATCATCAAAGGTATAGATTGATTCAAAATTAGCAGCCTTTTTTAACTTTAGGCCTCTTCTATTTTGACCTCTTTCATGGAAGATTTTTAATATCGTAACTACCAACTTATAACCACACACATTTTGATAATTAAAACAGTATAAAGCAATTGAAGCAATCTAAGTAACTATTATTAGCTGTTGAGACAGTGTTCCTACCCCATCCTCTGCCTGATCCTTACATGAGATCAAGGATAAATTTCTACTATTTGTCTGAGATAAGGTTTCTCTCCCTAACCCCTGCCCTTGACCTACGTGAGATCAAAGCCTTAATTTATTTATTCATCTAAGTAAAATTAAATTCTCCCTTCGGTGACTGTACTTATTTCCTGGTAGTTTATACTGAAATAAATCAATTTCATTTCACCTGAGTATTTTATTTTGCAGTACGTAATAAATGCTCACTTAGTTCATACTCATATGCTACCATCCCTTTTCTTCAATGATAGATTATGTGCTTTCTGAAAGTGTAAACCAAACTTCTGTCTCTCCCTCCTTCCCTCCCTCTTTCCCTCCCTCCTTCCCTCCCTCCTTCCTTCCCTCCTTCTATCCCTACTTCCCTCCCTCCTTCTGTCCCTCCCTCCCTCCCTCCCTCCCTCCCTCCTTCTGTCCCTCCCTCCCTCCCTCCCTCCCTCTGTCTCTCCTTCCCTCCCTCCCTCTCTCCCTCCCTCCCTCCCTCCCTCCCTCCCTCCCTCCCTCTCTCTGTCCCTCCCTCCTTCCTTCCCTCCCTTCCTCCCTCCCTCCCTCCCTCCCTCCCTCC